>NC_140257.1:5082896-5157896 GCF_949987555.1 Borostomias antarcticus | reverse complement strand
GAGGCCTGGCTATGGAGGACAGCAGGAACATGTTTGCCCTGTTCGAGCACAACGACACCACTGACAAAGCCATCGAGAACCGCACCGTGGTGGCCGACATCCTCGCCAAGTTTGAAAAGTAAGTGTGTGTGTGCGTGAGTGTGTGTGTGTGTGTGTGTGAACTTGCTTGGGCATTCTTGAATACACTCTTAACACAGTTTGTCCCATCTGAAGGCTCTCTGCCAGTCAAGAAGAGCAGAACACTGGCTGGAAGTTCTACTTCAAACTCTACTGCTTCCTGGACACTGACAACGTTCCCAGGGACAGCGTTGAGTTTGCCTTCATGTTTGAGCAGGTATAAACTTCAATCATCATCCTCACATTTAAAATACATGTGTTTCCTACCATTGCAATGGTCGGTGGCTGGAATGATTACCTCCGCCCCAGGGCAAAGCCCCGCAGGGCGGAAGGTAATGTTTTCGCCCCTGTCTGTCTGTGTGTGTGTCTGTAGGCAGACAGGATTAAACAAAAACTACCGGCCCGATATGCATGAAACTTGGTGGAGGGGTGCAGCATGGGTCAATGAGCTCACCATTCATTTTTGACCATGATTCATTCATAGGTGGCTCTACAGTACCCATATTACTGTAACTTCAGTGTAGTGGGGGATTTAGGTTTCAGTTTACTCATAGGTTTCAGGTTATTGTCGCCACTTGCAATACCGAGCTTTGCCACTACGCCAAAAACTGGCTGTTCCTGGCCATGGGGGCTTGCTTCATGCGCCACTTAACAACGTTCATTGGATGAATGGGACGCCATCTTTGCATGCCTTATCCACTCCTTCCCCCTCGTTTCTCCTACATTCATTCACACTGCATCTCTTTCGCTCCACCTCTCTTCCTTCCTTCTCTCTCTCACCCTCTCTCTCTCTCTCTCTCTCTCCTCCAGGCCCATGAGGCAGTCATTAGAGGCCAGTACCCAGCCCCAGAGGAGACTCTCCAGTTCCTGGCTGCCCTGAGACTACAATACCTCCTCGGGGACTACAACTCCCAGTCCGCCGTGCCTGAGATGTCTCAGATGTTCCCCATGGCCCGGCTGCGCGCCCGCATCCAAAACTCGGCGAAGACCTTCGCGCCGGGCACGGGCTCTGTGGCGGAACGCTCCGGAACCGCGGAGAAGAAGCGCTCCAGCTTCCTGGAGGGGACGCTGAGGAGGAGCTTCCGCAGCGGGTCGCTGAGTCGGCAGAAGCTGGAGGAGGAGAACACGCTGGAGGGGTGGATGAGGGAGGAGATCGCCGCAGCCCGGGCCAGCCTGCTGGACAAGTGGAAGAAGCTGCAGGGGATGAGCCAGGAGCAGGCGATGGTCAAATACATGGCCCTGGTCAAAGAGTGGCCCGGCTACGGCTCCACACTCTTCAACGTGGAGGTGAGAGTTCTGTCCGTCCCATCCACTACCCTGATTCTGTGGTGAGGGAAAAAACGCTTTTAATATGACATTTGTCATGGGGGCCTTTCATATTCTGGTCCTCAGTGGGTATGAGGTAAATGTTTCAAGAAGATTTCCTGATCATTGACCTGGAACCGCAACACATGCATACATCCCCTCTTCCTGTGTCCTGTTGTCCAGTGTCGGGACGGAAGCTTCCCTCTGGAGCTGTGGCTGGGAGTGAGCAAGGAGGCCATCTCGGTCTACAAGCGCGGCGAGCCCTGGCCCCTGGAGGTGTTCCCCTACGAGCTCATCCTCTCCTTCGGGGCCCCGCTGGCAAACGCCTACAAGATGACCGTGGAGGGCCGGGAACTGCTGTTTGAAACCAGTCTGGTATGTAGATGCTGAGAATCCCTCCGTTTTGGGAATGTTAAGTATCCAGTCACGTAGAAAATGTAACAGTATTTAGACGTCATTCACTCCTGAGTTAGAGGGCTTTCCCGCCGTTTGGTAACACAGGCTGAGAAAACATCTGATTTGATGGCTTTTATACACAGTCGCAATGTGTTATGAATGGAGCTTGTATTGTGGGGTCTGTGGTTGAATGCGCATCATTGAGAGTGTCCACGTCTCTTAGCTGAGACAGTAAGAACCGTCAAGTCCTGACCCTTGTCTGCTCTGTCCCCTAGGTTATGGACATCGCCAAGCTGATGAAAGCTTACATCAGCATGATCGTCAAGAAACGTTACAGCAACTCCCAGTCCGTCAGCAGCCACGGCAGCCAATGCAGTGCCTGGTGAGGCCTTTGCCCCCTGACCCATTCAACCTTTAACCTTTGGTCACCCGCCGACGGCCTGGAGAGGTCGAGAGCGGCCAGCGATCGCCCTGCCAAGACAGCCAGCCTCGTTTTGGAGAAATGCTTTGGGACTCTTTGGGCTGGACAAGGAAACGCATATAACACAGCTCTTACTGTAGCGCTAACCAGCTTGCACTGTCTTTCTGATGCCGTGCTAACGCTTCGTTACGGGGAAGGCGTCCCATTCGATGTCACCGAGGCAGTTCCTGTACGTGTTGAGGAAGGTGAGCAGACAGTCAGAATGTAAAAAGGCAACATGGATGGAGAGACCACAGGAGACCGCTGTTGTATTTGAACGGGTCAAGCTTCATTTAGACCCACTCCTTTGCCTAGGAAAACTCTGGGACTGCTAACTGGTGATCCTTACTATCTTTGGCGTTACCAAAATATGTAAATATATTCAACTCAGTAGTCAAAAGCATTTCAAGTTCTGTCTTTGAATGCGATGGCGTGTGTTTGTTTGAAGAAGACTTTGCCAGAGACATCGATGTCACACAAGTGCCTGGTTATGAAAACGAACGCAAACCTTTGCTAGAGCAACTTCATACGCTGTTGTACTTCTGGAAAAATAAATATTAAGACAGTAAGAACGGTTCCAGGTTTGTGACACTCTTTGGCAAAGTTCTAGTAGATTCAGAAGGTGCTTAATGTATTTCCCTCTACCGACGGTCTTGTAACGTTCCTGCAACGTCGTTTCAACGACCCACAGCATTTCACTGAGCTCCGCTGGCGGCAGCTCCTCCCAAAGATACGCAGGACTTCTCTAACGCCGTGCCTTCATGTATATTGTGTACACTTGTTCTTTTTGACCTGTTTTGACTCTTAAATGTGCAATGTTATATATATATTATATATATATGAATATAATCAAGTGTCTGTATATTTGATAAATCTCTGCTTTCTCTTTCCTGGATTATGACTACACAGCGATACTGACGAGATAACCTTGTTATTCTCCTCCCAAGTCAGTTTCAAAGCTGACGTTGGAAGTAACATCAGCGATATACAATACTGCTCTCGATGTATCTTTTTTATTCCATTTGTATTAGCTGTGTGATGTATTAAAAATAATGTTTCTAACAATAAATGCATCCATATTTATTGGAGATGTGAGTTATTGTCTGGGGCGTATACGGATCAGAGCTAAAGAGTGAACATTAACTGCTACTGTGAAGAGAGACATCCACTCTCACTTCACAACCCGGCCCAAAAACAACCCCTAGCTCATATCCTTCTTACAGCCGGCTCTAACAGAACTATGGCTGTCATGGCGGAGGCTCCCCTTTGTACAGCGGACCGCTGCCTGCGTCAAGCCTGAATACTAGTTCTACCTCTCTGGTTATCTCTGCTAGGGATCGTTTTCCAACCAGTCAGAAGGGAACTGGAACAGTCTGCAGGACTGGAGGGATATCAAGGGTGACTGGACAGAACTGGACAGAGCCTTTTTATGTTTTGATGAGAAAGCAGTAGCTTGATATCAGACAGAACTGACAACTCGTTACACTCCGTTGAGAACTTCAAGAATCAGAGACTTTTAGTGGGTGGATTCAAACGTCTGGACACCGGCGAAGAAAGCAGTAGATCTTGGTAGAAACATGAAAATAAAAACAGTACAGCTTTGGGTTGGAACTCACAGGTTGTCTGAGTACCGACGGGGGGGGGGGTCGTGTCCACAGTGGAGAGGGAAGGGCGTGGCCATTAACCTCGCATCACCAGGGTCTCCTCAGGACAGCTTAGCCTGGGGCCTATTCGCTTTGCAGTTGTGGTTTCCGGTCTAAGCGGATAGTGATCCCCCCTTCCAAGAACAAGCCCAACCGTCAACCTGCGATGCAGCAAGGCTAGGTTTCCCTTCACTATCAGTTTCAGATCCTGTCTAAAGCCCGCCTACTCAAAAACGGGATTCGGCGGATGCATAGACCTGCCCTAGACTGGTAAAATGCAAAGCGATTGGCCCCAGACTACCTAGAACCCGCCTACTCCTAGAACCCGCCCACTCCTATAACCCACCTACTTCTAGAACCCGCCTTCTCCTAGAACCCGCCTACTCCTAGAACCCGCCAACTCCTATAACCCACCTACTTCTAGAACCCGCCTTCTCCTAGAACCCGCCTACTCCTAGAACCCACCTACTCCTATAACCCACCTACTTCTAGAACCCGCCTACTCCTAGAACCCGCATACTCCAAAATTGTATCTGGCTGATGCAACCTCGCCTTAGCCTGGTAAACCAGACTCTAGATCAAAAATTGATCTAGAGTGAAAACGACACACAAAGATACGTCTGGTTTACCAGGCTAAGGGAGGCTGAGTGGTATCCAGCAGAAGTGAAGTAGGCTCGTCTTGCGCCATCTTATATTCAAGCAATTACAGGTATGACGCTTCCAGGGATGTGATTGGCTAACCTATCTGTACATGTCATAATAAATGGCGGACATCATCAACAGTGGTCGAGAATACAGACATGTGACATGAGAAAAAGCGTTAAATCTTGCAGGGACAATGGGACAAAGGATGGTTATTCTAAGGCAGACATGTCTAGGTGTGTCGACCTCCTGAAGAGAGGTCATCCTGTCATAAATGAGATAAGCACAGCTATGTGAAAGGTTGAGGGAGGTGGTGAATCTGACACACTCCTACCTTCTAACCAGGTCCAGTGGATGCCCCACTGTCGCCCGCAGACCACCCTGAGTCTGATAGATACCCCCGTGTCAGCTGTGGATGTCGTAACATTTAGTTCACACACACACACACACACACACGTACACACAGACATACACCAGCCCACTTCTGGCTTTAGGCCTGGGCCATAGCAAACACACACCAGTATTTGACATATCTCTCCTATGATGTTTTTAGCCTCTCTTACTCTGAAAATGTAATTTAATGTAATTTATAGCTTTATAAATGTTCTTAGCCGGTAGACGAATATACTCCAGGAGCTTGCTCGATGTTGAGGGGTCAGGGAAGAATTTTTACAGCTCACTTATCTGGCCCCCGGGTGATACCGTTTTTTTGCTTCCCTCTGGAATATGTAGAGAGTGGGTCGTATGCCCACCTCCCTTGTTCTCTGTAAAGCGCATTGTGTTGCCTCTGGGTATGAAATGCGCTATACAAATAAAGCTTTGATTGATTGATGTGTTTATTGAGGATGAGATGTCTTTAATATTGTTGGTGTTCACTGATGGAGGGACAGGAGGAGGAAGAGCAGGGAACTTGAGAATTCTCCTTCTTCTGCTATGAAACACTAAAACACTCAACTTTTAGAGGTTCACACAACTGCATATCAAATGTTTTTTTGTGTCCAGAGCAGGCCCCCAGGATTCAAAATCTAAAGTGAAGCCCTATTGAACCATGCCATCTTTGAAAAAAAACACCATTGATACCTTTGACATGCGCAGTCAAAGGTATTAATGACACATCCTTGTAGTCCACAAACAGATTGCGTACATGGAGGTATAATATAAACTGTAGACTGCATTGAACATGGCTGCCTATTCATTTCAATGAAAGTTGCTCACCGGCGCATGAAGCCATTTGGCGTAGTGGCCTGTGATGGTCGCATCCACAGCCACACAACTGGTCTGGTAACCCTCTGACCGTACATTACATTCACTCACATTATATTCAGTCATTTAGTTATTATTGAGAAGTTTCCTTTGTTGCAGGCACACCACATGGTCAAACAAACAAATCACATGACAAGTTTTGTTCATACATTACACCATCTTTATTTAGCAGTTTGACAGTACATTAGTTCTATTTGTAGCACGCACATTTAGTTACTTTTGTACAGTTCAATAGGCTATAAGATTTTAGGCATGGTGTCTAATTTGTGTTTGTTTGGAGTTACCAGTGCTGTGGAGGGATGACATGCCAGGCGGGAACAAAAGGGACACGCCCCGCCAGTCTCCGCCCTTAAATAGAGGAGGCGGCCAATTTGGCCGAGTCCAAATGTTGCTGCATTGTGGGGGGATTGTTATGTTTAGTCTGAGTATTTCAGTTATTACTTTGGATCTGTGTATTTGGATCTTCTATTATGATTTATAGTATATTGTAATTATGTTAATCCTTTTTCATAGTTGCCTTATTTTGGTTATTTGTGGGTTAGGTTGTATGTTTGTCTATTGGTTAATGTTATGGAAGCAGCTGCTAGTTGTTGTGAGCCCATGAGCTAACTGGCTATTCTGCTCTTATTGTGCTGGATTAGCATTGGAAGCATTGGAACTGATGTGTCCAAGCAACAAGACCTATCTTAATTTATCTGACATTATTTAATGTAATTTCAATTCACAGCTATTTCAGTGGCATGACTAGCTTCCGTCCTACCAGTCCTGAACAGAAACAAGCCAGCCACGCACATAAGCCAGGCTGGACCTGGCCTGGTTTAAATCTATGGTTCAGTTTTATTTTAACTAAAATATGTATGTACCTACATGTATGATACATAATGTCCAATTTGGTGCATTAAAAAGATATAAACAGAACCATAGATAACATTTATCAGTGGGGAAGTTCTCTTTGAACCCATAATGACAAGATTTTTGGGGAGTTAGAGTCTCTGGGCTAAATCAGTTCCAGTTGTGGTCAAAGCTGTTATGCATGTTGGAGTATAAAAAAGCGTACTTTTGTCTTTACTTGCACATGCTCTGTGTTCACAGAAACATTGCACAGATCCTGTCCCCTGGACCTTGGAGGACAGTTGGTGTGGATGATGTTCAGGTTTGATATTATTTTAAATGATTCAACTGAACCATACCATTTGATTGTCAATCCTTTATTGACAGTTGTACCTTCTTCACACCACAGGGCCTACCAAAGCAAGGATGTTCAAACAACTGTGGGGTGTTTATTTTGATGGTAAGACACTGGCTATTCACTATACATTATATTAGTCCTATGTTCTGTTGTTATAACATATGGAAAGTTATTATTTCTGTGATTTTAGCATGCAACACACTATTGTTATTGCTCATACTACTTGTTTATCATTCTTGACAGTTTTGGGGACTCAATTCCTACAGTTTTTACACTACATGCACAACTCCTCCACAAACTCCTGCAGAGCTGGATGCTGATGTCACATGCTGTGACTTCTGGGGGGGCATTATAACTATTATAACTTTGGGAGTATTATAACTATTATAATTATTATCATAACTATGCTAAACTTCCCCTATATCTTAACTGACAGTCCGCTCTGTACATTGTTATGGAGGCCCGGTATGATGATGATGGTGTTAGGGGGCGGGCTCGGAGCACGTCACCAGCGCTCTCCGTGCGCTCCGACCTGCCGTCTACCTCAGCGCGCTCCACTAGGACGTTGGCTAGGCAACGGCACACCTGGGCTCAATCCCCAATCAGCACACCTGAGACTGACGAGCAGCAACCCCTACAAAAGCCTCGTTGACCAGCCTGCCGGTGCCAGAACGTGGCCACCTACCCGGTTTGTCTCCAGCCTTTTTTTTCTTGCCTGATCATTTTCCCGGCGTGTTTTGTGTCTCATCCTCGTCTGTGTTGTTTTCCTAAGGACCCCCAGCTCATACAGTATGTCTCCTCTCGTCTCTCCCCGGAATCCCAGCCCCTCCCGTGCCTACCTGGAACCCCTGCCCCTCCCATGCCTACCTGGAGCCCCTGCCCCTCCCATGCCTACCTGGAACCCCTGCCCCTCCCATCCCTACCTGGAGCCCCTGCCCCTCCCATCCCTACCTGGAACCCCTGCCCCTCCCATGCCTACCTGGAGCCCCTGCCCCTCCCATGCCTACCTGGAACCCCTGCCCCTCCCATGCCTACCTGGAACCCCTGCCCCTCCCGTGCCTACCTGGAACCCCTGCCCCTCCCATGCCTACCTGGAACCCCTGCCCCTCCCATGCCTACCTGGAACCCCTGCCCCTCCCATGCCTACCTGGAGCCCCTGCCCCTCCCATCCCTACCTGGAACCCCTGCCCCTCCCATGCCTACCTGGAACCCCTCAGACCGAACCCCTGAACTTGACCCTCGCTCTGCTCACGGACCTCTTTGGATCACGGACATTGTTCTGATGCCTGAGCACATAGTCCAACGCCCCACCGTTCATATTTGATTTATTGATTTGCTGAGGGACACCGCAGGTTAATGAACAATCACTATAGGATTACAGAGCAATGCAGATAGCAAATGGAAACTATCCAGGTTGTAGCCAGAAGCTAATTTCCACCTGTAGTCCCTGGGAAGATGTTCCCTAAAAATAAGAATACAAAACTAAAAACATACATCAAGATACAGAAAAATCAAAATACAGTGGCAATATACGATACAATACAATAGTTATACATAATATACATACTGCACCACGCCTGGTTACTCACATCTACTCACAGCCTAACACTGCACCCACACATCATTACGTGCAATGTCCTTCTGTATAGTTGCTCGCTGGCTTTTCACCAGTGCCTCAAACATCCTTTCTGAGCGAGGGACCACATCAGCTGTCAGTGGCCTACTGTTGTGTCACTAGGCACACCTTGCACCAAAAATACAACTTCTCCATTTCCAACATGCATTTCCTTCTTTCTCTTCCTCCCTCAAGTCGTTCTACTAACATTCTCTTGTACTTTGCAGAACATTTAAAACAAAATGCAGGAAAAATAAAATACAGGAATAAAAGTTACAGTGCAGTGTATGAATAAATAATTATTTGATTTAATAAAAAGCGGCAGCAAAAAGAAGTCTTCAATAATAAAATTAAAGATAAATACAATCATTAAAACACTTGTTCTAAACGTGTCCTCCTGTACCAGTGGTATTGTGGTTGCAGTCTTCCTGCGTGGTTCCTAAAGTGTTTTTTTCTCTTCCTGCGCAGTTCCCAAAGCTCAATACACCAACATGTGTGCTACAAAAGTCAACTATACAGTAAATTATACTATAGACTGAAGTATTATAAAATATAAATATTATCTCCACTCATGAAACTGAAGCAGCAAACCCTAGAGCTGCTCTGAAAGCATCTCTAATATGAGACACACACACACACACACACACACACACACAGCTACCACTTTGTTATGTCCGCCTGCTCCTAACACACAGCCTGCTGCTCCTAACAGTCAATCATGAGGCTGTAACTCTACGCATGACACATGGTCAAGAGGTTGTTGTTCCACTAAACGTGAGAATGTAGCCTGGTCCCAGCCCCTGAATAGCACTCCCATTTCAGGGTGTGGAAAGGCTCTCGTTCAGGGTGGTTTCTCAGGTGGAATTCCAACCAGGCCAATCAGCATCCTTTGAATGTGATGACGGAATTAAACTGTGCAATGTGGTTGGTCAGGGCAGTGGTCTTTAAACTCTTTTCGATAATGTACCCCCTTTGAAATATTGTGTCAGCCAAGTACCCCTAAAAGCCTTTAAAGAGGAACACTACAGCACCATCAGTGTAATGTGTAATGTAATCAGTGAAATGAAATTTAGGCTAACATTTGACATTGGACACATTTTTGTCTAGCATAATCTGGGCCAATACAACAGCAGCTGGAAGTAACAGGCCTTATAGGTCATAGAAATTATAGTTTCATCATCTCCTTTTGTAATTCACCACCTCCCTCAACTTTTCACATAGCTGTGCTAACCTAATTCATGACAGGATGACCTCCAGGAGGTCCACACACCTAGAAATCTGTCTACTCCAGAATAACCATCCTTTGTCCCTTTGTCTCCAAGAAATTACCGCCTTTTCTCATGTCACGTGTCTGTATTCTCGACCACGCCTGCCATTTCATATGACGTACAATGGGTTAGCGGCTAAGTATGGCTACAGGTATGGCGCTTTGAGGATGTGATTGGCTAACCGTTAGCCAATCACATCCTCAAAGCGCCATACCTGTGTTTTGCTTGAATATAAAGGCTGCGCTGACCAAGAGGCGGCACTTCTTTGGGATACCACTCATGTGCGTCGTCTGGAAGTCCTTGCGCTCGTATGTTTTCTCAATAAACCAGACTTAACCTGTTTGAGCGAATCTTGGTAAATCCTTTTGGACTAGATCAGTTAAAATCCATTACACCTTCAGCTGTGGTGAAGGGCTTTCTGGCTTTAGCTACAAGCAAAGACACCGCATAGAAGCCTCAAGCGCTTTAGCTGATGTTGTGGAGACTATTGAATACAAAATGTGGTTTATCCAACTTACATTAAAAAATACATTTAAATATTTTTAGTGAATCTATTATAGTATATAAAAAAATGTAATTAACATTTTTTAAGTGTCTCACGTACCCCCTGCGGGGCTCCAGGGTACCCCTGCGTCCCCCCATGTGAGAACCACTGGGTCAGGGGGTGAAATCATCACTGAGGACGCCCTCTTCTGCAACGCCCATCTCAGAAAACGCACTTTCAGACTGAGTAACCAAGTTAAGTGAAATGTCAGTCTGGGTGTCAGGCTGATTAGAATGGGCAGCGTGTGATCCTAAGGGACTGTGACCGTGGTGTCATGGTTGGTGCCAGACCTGGTGGTTCTAGTGTCTGAGACGTGGTGGTTCTAGTGTTTCAGACGTGGTGGTTCTAGCGTCTCAGACGTGGTGGTTCTAGTGTCTGAGACGTGGTGGTTCTAGTGTCTGAGACGTGGTGGTTCTAGCATCTCAGACGTGGTGGTTCTAGCGTCTCAGACGTGGTGGTTCTAGCATCTCAGACGTGGTGGTTCTAGCGTCTCTGATGTGGTGGTTCTAGCATCTCAGACGTGGTGGTTCTAGCGTCTCAGACGTAGTGGTTCTAGCGTCTCAGACGTGGTGGTTCTAGCGTCTTAGATGTGGTGGTTCTAGCGTCTCAGACGTGGTGGTTCTAGCGTCTCAGACGTGGTGGTTCTAGCATCTCAGACGTGGTGGTTCTAGCGTCTCAGACGTGGTGGTTCTAGCGTCTCAGACGTGGTGGTTCTAGCGTCTCAGACGTGGTGGTTCTAGCGTCTTAGATGTGGTGGTTCTAGCGTCTCAGACGTGGTGGTTCTAGCGTCTCAGACGTGGTGGTTCTAGCGTCTCAGACGTGGTGGTTCTAGCATCTCAGACGTGGTGGTTCTAGCGTCTCTGACGTGGTGGTTCTAGTGTTTCAGATGTGGTGGTTCTAGCGTCTCAGACGTGGTGGTTCTAGCGTTTCAGAAACACCTGCTGTCCTCCTCGTCTTCTCACGCTCGCCAGTCTCCATCCTGGCCAATCCCACGCTGATCCTTCACTTCCCTCTGTCGCCCCCAGCAGAGCACTACAAGAGTCAACTCCTGAGGAGGAGTCCTAGGGGGATGAGTCCTGTGGAGGAGTCCTATGGGGATGAGTCTTATGGATGAGTCCTTGTGAACAGACCCAGGCCAGCCTCCAGACAGTCCTCTAGCTCAGGGGGACCAGCCTCTCTGATACCCTGGCTATGGTCACAGGGTTGACTGGGGTCAAGGGTCACAGGGTCCTCCCGCCCTCTCCTCCTCCACCGTTTGTAAACTGACATCCTCTCCTCCTGCCCCTGTGTTCCTGGGGCTCGTAGTTCTTCTGGGATTTGTAGTTCTGCAGGTGATATGGCTGCAGGCACACACAGAACCTATGGGAGAATCAAGTCCTTTAACAAAATATGAACAATATATAATTCACCAGGGATTCATGACCACGCAATGGGCAAGGTCGTTTAACAGAAAACACACCTCTGTATTCGCTTGAGATTCTCCTCCATCTCCTGATTAGCTAGCTCCACCAGGAAGTGGATGTAATCAGTGTCCGAAATACCCGTCAATATTCGGGGGGGTCCCCATCTCACGTGTGTTGCGCAATACCGGTCGAAAATGTCTTTCTCAATATGCAGTAGGCCTATAACATTACAATATTTCATGGATGCAAGCCAAGACAATCAGTCTATAGCCTACATGACAGCACACACGCACACACACACACACACACACACACACACACACACACACACACACACACACACACGTGTCACCAGGGCTCAGTGCTAGGCTGGGCCAATGAACTGCAATGGGGGGCACAATTATTACTAATTTTTTTTGATAATCCGATATGCTATAGTATTCGTAATGCAACCCTGACATGCATAGGAGGCTGCACTGGCTAAAGTTATTTTATAACAAGGAGAGGCCAAGTTCTGCATTACAATGCAGACACGACAACAATTGGCACCAATCCGGCGCACTTCCAAGAGTGAGTTTCTAGTAGAGTGAACCGGTGGGAATGCCTTCGGAATGCTGCAGCATACATTCCTGTGGCACATTCTTGCCCAAGGGCACACCGTCAGCCAATCACACGTCAGCCAATCACACGTTAGCCAATCACACGTCAGCCAATCACACGTCAGCCAATCACACGTCAGCCACACAGGAGCTTGAGACACAGCAGGTCTACAGGTTCATCATGAAACCCTCACACACACACACACACACACACACACACACACACACACACACACACACACACACAGACACACACATGCCTACCCACACAAAGGAAAATCACCAGGGCCAAAATGCTCAAAAATTGTGAATAAAAATAGCAATTCAAATCCTCTCCAAGTGTGTTTGATAGCTTGTTTCAAGTGCAGCCCATCCCTCTTTCTTGCATTGTCCATGGTTTGGACCACTAGTAACTGAGATAATTAATAGACAGGTTATCAGTATCTTAAACATTTTGACTTCATATCTATTTTGTGTGATTTTGTGTCATGAGATTTCCCACGATTGTGAAAAATGAGCTCAGTCAGACAGTGAAGAATAGAGGTCTATATATGCTGGTAGGCTACTCGCCATAAAACTCAGGCTTTCCCCCAAAATTGCGTGCTCATCACCCCCCAAAGACCCATTCTGAGACAGGAAAAACCATGCTTGTATATACTGTATATGCTTCTGTATATGAAATATCAGCTCATAAATATGAAACATATGCAAACAAATCAAAACAAAGTGTTAAAATTATTAAACAATCCATTATCTTGGGTCTTACATGAGGCTTCTATGAGAACTACTTGAGAGTCTTTGTCTTCATACAGCCATTTTCAATGGGGGGCCAGAAACACCTCCAGTTGTTGTATAGGTACAAATATGTTGTTTTAGGTCAGCTTCAGGTTTCTACAGTACTTTCTCTTTGCTGCTTGACTCCTCTGGACGCTCTGCTTGTCAGCATTCCTTGGTTTTGGTGTCTTCAGTTTTTAATTGTTGTGTCCATGGTCACCATGTTGGCAAGCGGTCATTTAATACAAACGACGCTAGGCAGGGAGTGTAGCATGCTTCACTTTTGGTTTAGAATCTTGTTCAGCACTCTGTGAAAAAACCTGTGAAACGCTGTGAAAATTATGTATGATTGACTGTTTAAATAATGCAGGGATATCATTTGATAGATTTATGATTGATGGTTTGAATGATTCAGGGATATCATTTGATAGATTTATGATTGACGGTTTGAATGATTCAGGGATATTATTTTTGATAGATTTATGATTGACGGTTTGAATGATTCAAGGTATTATTTGATAGATTTATGATTGACAGTTTGAATGATGCAGGGATATTATTTGATAGATTTATGAT
The DNA here is from genome assembly GCF_949987555.1 of Borostomias antarcticus. NCBI lineage: Eukaryota > Metazoa > Chordata > Actinopteri > Stomiiformes > Stomiidae > Borostomias > Borostomias antarcticus. The sequence goes on along the minus strand of NC_140257.1, from coordinate 5,144,102 downwards.
TGACGGTTTGAATGATTCAGGGATATTATTTGATAGATTTATGATTGACGGTTTGAATGATGCTGGGGTATCATTGTGTCCTGTGTAACGTGTGGGCTGACCTTTGATGACCTCTAACCTGTACGGTGAAGTGTCCTGGTTCAACAAACACACAGAAATTCTATTTCATATACAGTATACTAACACACACACACACACACACACACACACACAATAGGAGGAGTTGATGTAGCTCTCAGTTATATACAGCTTCTCTTAGTAACTGGTGATGCAAAGAGTCTGAAGCATTTCTGACGATATTCTTCTGTCCAAAGTCGCTCCATAGTTTTATGGTTTCAATATTTAGGGACTTCTCCAGACTGGTTTGTCTGGACAGGTTGGTTTCCGGGTACAAAAAATGAAATAATTCATCAAATAATTCAGAACCGAACACTAAAGGAATGCAGCTTGTTTCCAGGTTAGCTTCAGTGTGATGGATGTGAAAACATGTTGCTTTTTCTCTGCCAGCCGGCCTGCCTGTGTGTCTGTCTGTTTGTGTACCTGTAAAGTCTTCCTGCCTATATAGGAGCTGGATAAGTGGGTGGAGGGGCATTGAGGTGCACTTAAGCTGTAATGACCCCTAAGCCCAATAGGAGGTGCTACATATCCTCCTGCCCACCCCTTATGCCCCAGCCACAGTGCACACTTGTTCTGCTCCTGTGATCAGAATCACCTCACCTAGCAACAGATGACATGGTAAGAACAACTCTCACATAAAATCTGCCATTGGCTGATGAGAGATTAGTGAAGTGAAAGTGGAGTTGTGGGACTTTCCAGACCTCATGTCTTTCAGTGGAGGGGAAGCTGGAGGTAAACACCCTGCTGTAGCAGCACTGACCGGCCCTGAGATGAGGAACAGGACAGACCACAGAACATGGAACAGACCTCTGTCATATCATCACACAGTACAGAAACTCACACCATGGTCCAGGTTGAAGAATAGAGAAATGAACATTTATAAATCTAAATATAAGTCATTTTGAAGAGATACAGACAGATAAAGCCAAGTTGTTTTTATTTAAATTCAACTCTCTTTCTGGACATGTTCAATGTTATTCATTCACATTTCAGCATTTGAAATAATTCAGAAAAAAGACTAAAGGATTTTTGGATTATCTCCTAAAACCCATTCTGAACCAGGAAAAACCCTGCTTCTATATAAATGCTCTTGTATATGAAATATCAGCTCATAAACTCTGCTTGTCAGCATTCCTTGGTTTTGGTGTTGGGTAAAGAGTCCAGCCATATCATTCATGTTTCACTTCTACTTCTCTGTGTAGAATCAGGTCTTCAATGTTTAATTGTGTGGTGGGTTTTCACCATCTTAGCAAGTGGTAATTTGACACAAACGACGCTAGGCAGGGAGTGTAGCATGCTTCACTTTGGGTTTAGTATTTTGTTTAGCACTCTGTAAAAAACAACTGTGAAAAGCTGTGAAGATTATTCATGATTGACTGTTTGAATGATGCAGGGGTATCATTATCATTTGATTGGTTTATGATTGACTGTTTGAATGATACAGGGGTAATATATATGGCTCAACTTTGATGACCTCTGACCTGTATGGTACAGGGTCCTGGCCCAACAAACACAGAAATTATATTTCATAAACAGTACACTGTACTCACACACACACACACACACACACACACACACACACACACACACACACTAAGAGCAGTTGATGTAGCTCTCAGTTATACTGTACACAGCTTCCCTTAGTAACTGGTGATGAAAACAGTCTGGAGCATTTCTATTGGTTCATTTTTATGGTTTCAATATTTAGGGATTCTCCAGACTGGTTTGTCTGGACAGGTTGGTTTCCTTAGATTATCACCCCAGCAGTTTCTTAAAGACTTGCTGTAGGTCAGAGGAAAGCTACTTTGCCACAGTAATTGTTGTTTTCAGGGGGAAAACATTTGAAACAATTCATCAAATAATTCAGAAAAAAAGACTAAAGGATGGAAGCGTGTTTCCAAACAGACATACAAACCTCACTCTTTCAGTCTCTCTCTCTCTCCCTCTTTCAGTCTCTCTCTCTCTCTCTCTCCCTCTCTCTGTCTCTTTCTCTCTCTCTCTCTCTCTCTCCCTCTCTCTGTCTCTCTCTCTCTCTCTCTCTCTCTCTCTCTCTCTCTCTCAAATTCAAATAAGCTTTATTGGCATGATAGTTGAAAAGAAGCCACGTTGCCAAAGCAGCACATAAAATCAACATTCAGAAAATCAACATTCAGATTATGTATAAATGAATAAATCAAAAGTGAGTGTGAGGGTGTGTTATCTCTGACAGTGAGGGGTCTGGGTTGCTGCGTGTTCAGCTCCCGTACCCAGACCCAGCCCCGCGGAGTGAGTATCAGTGATTATGTGATAGTAATTATGTGTTTGTGTATAAAAACATAACATAACATACACAACAAAACATGAAGCTATATATCAACAATACAATCAAAAGCATTTAACAACAGTTCAATTTATAATATAATAACATGGGGAGCTGGCAATATCCTTCAGATGTAATCACTCTGCGATGTTTGCTATACAGTAGAACTTGTTTCCCTTAATCTATGGCAACAGTCAACATATTTAGCAGCTAATAATGCACACTGACTTTTCTCTCCACATAAATATGTCAGTTTCTCGGGATCAGGGAGGTGAATAAACTCAGGATATATATTATTTATTTTATCAGAGAAAATCTCTCTTAAATGTTTATATTTCTCACATTATAATAAGAAGTGAGATTGTGTTTCAACATCTCCCTGATGACAAAGTGAACACAGCCTGGCCTCCTTGGGTAGCCAGTACTGCCTGCGGCGGCCTGGTTCTATGGCCAGGCTGTGTCCCCTCAGTCTGGACCCTGGTTCTATGGCCAGGCTGTGTCCCCTCAGTCTGGACCTGGTTCTATGGCCAGGCTGTGTCCGCTCAGTCTGGACCCTGGTTCTATGGCCAGGCTGTGTCCCCTCAGTCTGGACCTGGTTCTATGGCCAGGCTGTGTCCCCTCAGTCTGGACCTGGTTCTATGGCCAGGCTGTGTCCCCTCAGTCTGGACCCTGGTTCTATGGCCAGGCTGTGTCCCCTCAGTCTGGACCCTGGTTCTATGGCCAGGCTGTGTCCCCTCAGTCTGGACCCTGGTTCTATGGCCAGGCTGTGTCCCCTCAGTCTGGACCCTGGCTCTATGGCCAGGCTGTGTCCCCTCAGTCTGGACCCTGGTTCTATGGCCAGGCTGTGTCCCCTCAGTCTGGACCTGGTTCTATGGCCAGGCTGTGTCCGCTCAGTCTGGACCTGGTCAACGTTTTCCACAGTCTTCTATGAGTCACTGCAGTCAAGTATCCTGCTACCGTGTACTCTCTGTTTAGGGTCAAATAGAAATCTAACTTACTTTGTGATTTGGTGGTTTCATGCCAATATTTAATATCCTTTTCTTTTTGTTTTGAGATGATTTGGTTGGGCCAGGTTGATTGGTGTTCGTCCTGAGGCCCTGGTATTTGTGGGCAGAGTTTCAGGATCAACTAGGGCTCTTCTCCAGATTTTGGGGATCTTGAGTTGTCGTAAGCAGGAAGACAGCAACACTCTTAACCAGGACTTCAAGAAAGGCGGGGCATGGAGTATAAGCTCCGGGCAGATAGAATCAGGCCCTGGGGCTTTCCCTGGCCTTACATGCTGGAGGGCAGCAGCAAACTCCTCTGGTGTGAATTCACCAGAGATGTTACCACCGCTAGGAGTTGTGTCCTTCCAGAGGTCAGACACTTCTTTAGCCACGAGACGTGACGATCCGCGGTCTTTGCCCTCAGGTGTCCCACTTTTCACAAATTGTGATGCGATTTTGTTTGCAAAGATGGGGCAGTGATGGGGGGAGTGTCTGGACCTACCAGTGAGGTTGTTAAGGATGCTCCATGCCTTGCGGCTGGAGTGTGAGAAGTCGATGGAGTTAATGGCCTCCTCCCAGCGCTCTTGTCTCCTTCGGCTGAGTCTAGACAGCAGGGCTGAGGCAAGTCTGTCTGACTCAGCTCCTGGGGGCCCGGAGGAAGGCACAGTAGAGACACTCACGCTCCTCATCCCAACACGGTTTGTAACTATTGCGACGTCCGCGTGGGATGGATTCTTGGCCTCTTTCACCAGTATGCTGCAGAGTTCCCGGTACGCCTCGTCCACGTTGTTGGTGTTAGGTGGTGGGAGGCACCTTGTGGATCTATGGGTAAGGAGGCGGTAGCGTTTCCAGTTGGCCTTTCAGAAGTTCCATCGCTTCACCGGCTCACTCGGGACGAGGTCCACGAGTTAAGGCATGGTTATCAGCGATGGTTGATGTTGGGACCACGGGAACTTTCCTAGCACGCGTCTATCAGGGCGCCGGTTATCAACGCCGACGCTCGCGAATGCCAAGTCAGGATTGGTCCCAGTTTTCCAGCGACCTGAGACAAAGCTGGCTGCGCCCTTGGGATCGTACAACAGGGCCAGGCTGTTGGCTCTTTGCTTCGCTTACGGTGGTTAATCGCAGCTACTAACCATGAGAAGGTGTCTGGTGTCGACCTCGCCACAAATGAACTATTCATTCATTCATTCATTCATTCATTCATTCATTCATTCATTCACACAAACAGATTATATATAAACCTCTTTCTCTTTCTCTCTCTCTCTCTCTTGTGTTGAATTCAACCATGAATGCACGAAGGGAACCACAACATGACCATTCAAAATCCCCAAATAGACAGATTTCTAAATGTACTACATGAATTGCAAAACACTATAACATAAAGTAATTGTGAGTAAAATAAATGATTGGCTTTATATTCTAAAAAAAGTATTACAATAGGACCGACTGGCTTTTAAAAAAATGTTGAGCATGTTTCTAATAGTGGCTCAAAGTGATCATGACAGCTGGCCATCAGTGAAATGATGTGAAAATATTCATAAATGTCACAAAAAATAACACTCAGTGAATACAGTAAATACATACCATAAAATTACTTCAGTCGAGATCACTTTAGTCAAAATTGACCCATTTATTAGCATGCAATAATATATACTGCATATACAGTAGGACCCCACTCATCCGAACTTCAGAGATCCGAACCTCCCGGTCTACCGGACAGTAAAACGTTTAAAAACGTTAAAAAAACGTTGTGTTTTTTTTAGCCTGCTATCTGGTTACTGGTGGGATTTTCATGACAGTACTGTACCCTACTGTGAATAAAAACAGAACTGTATGTAGACCTACATGTTTCCTGTAGGCTGTAGCCTACTGTCACGTTTCATTTCTTTGTTACTTTAATGTCGAGCGCAAAACACAAACGAGTCTGCTGCGCGAGAGCTGCATTCCTTGGTAGCCAGTAAGCGCGTCAGCAACCTGAAGCAGAGGAGCATCGAGTCATTTTTCGTTCCCAGTTAATGGACTTCAGGAACACAGACGTGTTGTAAGCATGTAGATTAGCCTACTAGGCCTACTGTATTTGTTAAATAATAGCCTACAGCCTAGGCCACGTTAGCCTACATCGGTTGTTTAGGCTGCAATAGCCTAGACACGACAACTTGTCTGTCATTTCATTTTATTTATTTATTTATTATCATTTGCTCTAATTGTTCTAATGTTGGGTTGCTTTTAGGCTATACCATTTTGTTCTGCGAATACAGTAGCCTATCGATGCAGCGTACGCCTCATTTGAGAATAAAGTACTGTATTTGATCAAAGCATGCACTCAAGTGGAAATTTGTTTATTTTATTCTAGGCTATACTGTAGGCCTATTATAGGCTAGGCTGTATGAGTTTAGTTGGCTATTTGATTGCAATTTTGATGCATTTTCACAAGTAATTAAGGGTATTTATCGGTGTATTATGAGTCTATATGAAACAAGTACCACTTATTGAATTTGGTGCATTTTAACATGTTTGTCATCCGGACATTTCAGAGATACGAACGACCTTCGGTCCCGTTGGGTTCGGATAAGTGGGGTCCTACTGTACATTTTTTACTCATATTTTTTTTGGCGGTGTGATCTGTTCGGGGGCCCCCTGCCTTCCACGCATGTGGAAAGCGGCAATCTAGATGTTCCCCCCACTGGGCCGCTTGGCCCAGAGTGCCGGGCCGGAAGAGGGAACGGCATCTAGCCCCCTGCCTCTATGACGATCAGAGTGGGCCGCTATCGGGAAGACGCTCGGATGTAACTCAGCCCACTAAGACTGTCAAAGAGCGCCACAGGAGGACTGCTGTACATTATAGTCCCTGGCCTCCACGGGTCAGCGCTTCGTGGAGTCCGAAGGAGATACAGCCTAGTGTCTCTGCCTCCATGGTGACCGGAGGGACCGCTGGATGGCCCTTCGGAGATGTAATGGCAAGAGTGAGCAATGACGTGTTTTGACAGCTTAAATACATGCGCTCTAGCGAGCTGAACCAATGCTATGACAGCTGACAGTCAGCTGGTGGGTTGCGTCATACGGGGTGTGACTGATTGGCCTCTGCCGATTAGCCCGGCGTTGACATCCGTGTCTCGCCTGAAGTACGTCGGAGACTTCATTTTTGACCACTGGTATAGATATACTCTTGTATGTAAAATAACATCTCATAAACATGAAACAACAACAAAAACATTTCCACTTCCCTAAAGTCAAAATTAAAATTAAAGTTAAAATTAAGCAATAAACCATGAGAGGTTGTGTAGTGATCATATAACAGCTAGGGGGCGTTGTTAGGCACGACGCGAAGCGGACAACACCAACTAGCTGTTATAAAATCACTATAACACACGGCCTCTCGTGGTTTATTGCTTAATTTTAACACGGCTTCCAGCCAATCAGAATCAAGAACCAGAACTAACCGTTGTATAACGATTAAACAATTCATTGCCTTGGGGCTGACATGAGTTTTCTATGAGAACGACTTGACAGTCTGTGTCTTTATACAGTCATTTTCAATGTGGGGCCAAAAACACCTCCAGTTGTTATATAGGTACACATATGTTGTTTTAGGTCGGCTTCAGGTTTCTACAGTACTTTCTCTTTGCTGCTTGACTCCTCTGGACACTCTGCTTGTCAGCATTCCTTGGTTTTGGTGTTGGGTAAAGAGTCCAGCCATATCATTCATGTTTCACTTATACTTCTTATCCTTTTCCTACCCCGACCCTACCCCTGACCCCTGCCTCTATCTGGGCCCAGGCACATTCACGCACACACAGACACACACCAGTGTTTGCCATGTCTCTCCTATGATGTTATTAGCCTCTCTTACTCTGAAAATGTAATTTATTGCTTTATAAATGTTCTTAGCCGGTAGACAAACATACTCCAGGAGCTTGCTCGATCGCCTTGTTGAGAGGGGTCAGGGAAGAATTTTTACAGCTCACTTATCTGGCCCCCGGGTGATTACTGTTTTTTTGCTTCCCTCTGGAATATGTAGGGGTGGGATGTCTGCCCACCTCCCTTGTTCTCTGTAAAGCGCATTGTGTTGCCTCTGGGTATGAAATGCGCTATATAAATAAAGCTTTGATTGATTGATTGATTGACTTCTCTGTGTGCAATATAATCATGTCTTCAGTTTTTAATTGTGTGGTGTCAATGGTCACCATGTTGGCAAGCGGTCATTTAATACAAACGACGCTAGGCAGGGAGTGTAGCATGCTTTACTTTTGGTTTAGTATCTTGTTCAGCACTCTGTGAAAAAACCTGTGAAACACTGTGAACATTATGTATGATTGACTGTTGTATATACATAATTGTATGATTGACAGGTTGGTTTCCGGGTACAAAAAATGAAATAATTCATCAAATAATTCAGAACCAAACACTAAAGGAATGCAGCTTGTTTCCAGGTTAACTTCAGTGTGATGGATGTGAAAACATGTTGCTTTTTCTCTGCCAGCCGGCCTGCCTGTGTGTCTGTCTGTTTGTGTACCTGTAAAGTCTTCCTGCCTATATAGGAGCTGGATAAGTGGGTTGAGGGGCATTGAGGTGCACTTAAGCTGTAATGACCCCTAAGCCCAATAGGAGATGCTACATATCCTCCTGCCCACCCCTTATGCCCCAGCCACAGTGCACACTTGTTCTGCTCCTGTGATCAGAATCACCCCACCTAGCAACAGATGACATGGTAAGAACAACTCTCACATAAAATCTGCCATTGGCTGATGAGAGATTAGTGAAGTGAAAGTGGAGTTGTGGGACTTTCCAGACCTCATGTCTTTCAGTGGAGGGGAAGCTGGAGGTAAACACCCTGCTGTAGCAGCACTGACCGGCCCTGAGATGAGGAACAGGACAGACCACAGAACATGGAACAGACCTCTGTCATATCATCACACAGTACAGAAACTCACACCATGGTCCAGGTTGAAGAATAGAGAAATGAACATTCATAAATCTAAATATCAGTCATTTTGAAGACATACAGACAGATAAAGCCAAGTTGTTTTTATTTAAATTCAACTCTCTTTCTAGACATGTTCAATGTTATTCATTCACTCAGGTGGTGGTTGGGTTTCTAAGTACAGTAGTGTTTGACCAGGTACGCATATTACCATCAGATGAAGAGTTTCCTGCACCTGAAGGCTGTTGTTATGCAGATGACTGTTTTAAACTGACTGTACAAATGACTGTAATATAAACTATAACTAGCCTACAGCTGGTTGGCTGATAAAGAAGGTTGGACACATGGCCAGAATTTAAAGACTTACTGTAGGTTAGAGGATAGGTACTTTGCCACAGTCATTGTTGTTTTCAGGGAGAGGGGGGCATTTTAAATAATTCATCAAATAATTCAGAAAAAAGACTTAAGGATTTTTGGTTTATCTCCTAAGACCCATTCTGAGCCAGGAAAAACGCTGCTTCTATATATATGCTCTTGTATATGAAATATCAGCTCATAAACATGAAACATATGCAAAAAATCTAATCAAAGTGTTAAAATTATTAAACAATCCATTATCTTGGGTCTTACATGAGGCTTCTATGAGAACTACTTGAGAGTCTTTGTCTTCATACAGCCATTTTCAATGTGGGGCCAGAAACACCTCCAGTTGTTATATAGGTACAAATATGTTGTTTTAGGTCGGCTTCAGGTTTCTACAGTACTTTCTCTTTGCTGCTTGACTCCTCTGGACACTCTGCTGGTCAGCATTCCTTGGTTTTGGTGTTGGGTAAACAGTCCAGCCATATCATTCATGTTTCACTTCTACTTCTCTGTGTAGAATCAGGTCTTCAGTGTTTAATTGTGTGGTGTCCATGGTCACCATGTTGGCAAGTGGTAATTTGACACAAACGACGCTAGGCAGGGAGTGTAGCATGCTTCACTTTGGGTTTAGTATTTTGTTCAGCACTCTGTAAAAAAACAACTGTGAAACGCTGTGAAGATTATTCATGATTGACTGTTTGAATGATGCAGGGGTATCATTTATCATTTGATTGGTTTATGATTGACTGTTTGAATGATGCAGGGGTTAATGTATATGGCTCAACTTTGATGACCTCTGACCTGTATGGTACAGGGTCCTGGCCCAACAAACACACAGAAATTATATTTCATAAACAGTACACTGTACTCACACACACACTGTCATAGAAATTGTAGTTTCCCCACCTCACCACCTCCCTCAACCTTTCACATAGCTGTGCTAATCTAAATTATGACAGGATGACCTCCAGGAAGTCAACACACCTAGACGTTGTCTGCTCCAGAATAACCATCCTTTGTCCCATTGTCCCTGCAAGAATTACCGCCTTTTCTCATGTCACGTGTCTGTATTCTCGACCACTGTTGATGATGCCTGCCATTTAATATGACGTGTACAATGGTTTAGCCAATCACATCCCTGGAAGCGTCATACCTGTGTATTGCTTGAATATAAGGCCGCGCAAGACCAGACTGCGGCACTTCTGTTGGATGAACCACTCACGTGCGTTTCCTCTGAAGTCCTTGTGCTCGTATGTTTTCTCAATAAACCAGACTTAACCTCTTTGAGCGAATCTTGGCAAATCCTTTTTGACTAGATCAGTTAAAAAATCTTCTACAACACAAACACACACACACACATGCACACACACAGACACATGCATGCACACACACACACACACACACACACACAACCACACACACACACACACACACACACACACACACACACACACACACACACACACACACTAAGAGCAGTTGATGTAGCTCTCAGTTATACTGTACACAGCTTCCCTTAGTAACTGGTGATGAAAACAGTCTGGAGCATTTCTATTGGTTCATTTTTATGGTTTTAATATTCAGGGATTCTCCAGACTGGTTTGTCTGGACAGGTTGGTTTCCTTAGATTATCACCCCAGCAGTTTCTTAAAGACTTGCTGTAGGTCAGAGGAAAGCTACTTTGCCACAGTCATTGGCCGGGTTTCCCGATAAAGAACCTCCTTAAGGAACCCTTAAGATGTACTTTGGAGTTAAGTGTTAAGTTAAGTTAAGTGCTTCTTAACGTGTTCGGGAAACCCGAACATTGTTGTTTCCAGGGGGGAAAACATTTGAAATAATTCATCAAATAATTCAGAAAAAAAAGGATGGCAGCGTGTTTCCAAACAGACATACAAACCTCCCTCTTTCAGTCTCTCTCTCTCTCTCTCTCTCTCTCTCTCTCTCCCTCTTTCAGTCTCTCTCTCTCTCTCTCTCTCAAATTCAAATTCAAATAAGCTTTATTGGCACAATAGTTGAAAAGAACCCACATTGCCAGAGTAGTACATAAAATCAACATTCAGAAAATCAACATTCAGATTATGTATAAATAAATAAATCAAAAGTGAGAGTGAGGGTGTGTTATCTCTGACAGTGAGGGGTCTGGGTTGCTGCGTGTTCAGCTCCCGTACCCAGACCCAGCCCCGCGGAGTGAGTATCAGTGATTATGTGATAGTAATTAGTTAGATAGTATAGTATACTAATATAGTATAAAAACATAACATAACATACGCAACAAAACATGAAGCTATATATCAACAATACAATCAAAAGCATTTAACAACAGTTCAATTTAAAAAAAAAAAAATACATGGGGAGCTGGCAATATCCTTCAGATGTAATCACTCTGAGATGTTTGCTATACAGTAGAACTTGTTTCCCTTAATGTATGGCAACAGTCAACATATTTAGCAGCTAATAATGCACACTGACTTTTCTCTCCACATAAATATGTCAGTTTCTCAGGATCAGGGAGGTGAATAAACTCAGGATATATATTATTTATTTGATTTCTCACATTATAATAAGAAGTGAGATTGTGTTTCAACATCTCCCTGATGACAAAGTGAACACAGCCTGGCCTCCTTGGGTAGCCAGTACTGCCTGTGTGGCCTGGTTCTATGGCCAGGCTGTGTCCCCTCAGTCTGGACCCTGGTTCTATGGCCAGGCTGTGTCCCCTCAGTCTGGACCTGGTTCTATGGCCAGGCTGTGTCCGCTCAGTCTGGACCTGGTCAACGTTTTCCACATTCTTCTATCAGTCACTGCAGTCAAGTATCCTGCTACCGTGTACTCTCTGTTTAGGGTCAAATAGAAATCTAACTTACTTTGTGATTTGGTGGTTTCATGCCAATATTTGATATCCTTTTCTTTTTGTTTTCAGATGATTTGGTTGGGCCAGGATGATTGGTGTTCGTCCTGAGGCCCTGGTATTTGTGGGCAGAATCAACTAGGGCTCTTCTCCAGATTCTGGGGATCTTGAGTTGTCGTAAGCAGGAAGAGAGGAACGCTCTTAACCAGGACTTCAAGAAAGGCGCGGCATGGAGTATAAGCTCCGGGCAGATAGAATCAGGCCCTGGGGCTTTCCCTGGCCTTACATGCTGGAGGGCAGCAGCAAACTCCTCTGGTGTGAATTCACCAGAGATGTTACCACCGCTAGGAGTTGTGTCCTTCCAGAGGTCAGACACTTCTTTAGCCACGAGACGTGACGATCCGCGGTCTTTGCCCTCAGGTGTCCCACTTTTCACAAATTGTGATGCGATTTTGTTTGCAAAGATGGGGCAGTGATGGGGGGAGTGTCTGGACCTACCAGTGAGGTTGTTAAGGATGCTCCATGCCTTGCGGCTGGAGTGTGAGAAGTCGATGGAGTTAATGGCCTCCTCCCAGCGGCTTTGTCTCCTTCGGCTGAGTCTAGACAGCAGGGCTGAGGCAAGTCTGTCTAACTCAGCTCCTGGGGGGGCCCGGAGGAAGGCACAGTAGAGACTCTCACGCTCCTCATCCCAACACGGTTTGTAACTATTGCGACGTCCGCGTGGGATGGATTCTTGGCCTCTTTCACCAGTATGCTGCAGAGTTCCCGGTACGCCTTGTAGCACCCGATAATGTAATAATCAACCGATAATGTAATAACGCCTGATAATGTAATAAAAGTTTGACTTAAGTCAATCGAAAATGTAATAAAACCTGATAATGTAATAACTTAACCAATAATGTAATAAAATGTCCTGACTGATAATGTAATACCATTTTTCTGATAATGTAATACCTTATTACATTATTGGTCAAGTTATTACATTATCAGGTGGGTCTTTTTTTTTCAAAACTGGTAATGTAATACTTAACTGATAATGTAATAATTTAAAAAGTGAATGAATAATACTGTTAGGGTACTTTGTGGTATACTTTGGCGTACGCTGTGGTACTTGTGGTATACTTTGGTGTGTCTCATGATACTTTGCAGTATACTTTGGAGTGCTTTGAGGTACTTTGTGGTATACTTTGGGGTACTCTGTGGTATACTTTGCAGTACTTTGCAGTACTTTGTGGTATACTTTGGGGTACACAGCAATACTTTGCAGTACTCTGCAGTATACTTTGGGGTACTTTGAGGTACTCTGCGGAATACTTTGAGGTACTTTGTGGTGTGCTTTGGAGTACTTTGCGGTACTTAGTGGTATACTTTGGGGTACTTTGTAGTACTTTGCAGTACTTTGCAGTACTTTGTGGTATACTTTGGGGTACACAGCAATACTTTGCAGTACTCTGCAGTATACTTTGGGGTACTTTGAGGTACTTTGCGGTACTCTGCGGAATACTTTGAGGTACTTTGTGGTGTGCTTTGGAGTACTTTGCGGTACTTAGTGGTATACTTTGTGGTACTTTGTAGTACTTTGCAGTACTTTGCAGTACTTTGTGGTATACTTTGGGGTACACAGCAATACTTTGCAGTACTCTGCAGTATACTTTGGGGTACTTTGGGGTACTTTGAGGTACTTTGTGGTACTCTGCGGAATACTTTGAGGTACTTTGTGGTGTGCTTTGGAGTACTTTGTGGTACTTGTGGTATACTTTGGGGTACTCTGTGGTATACTTTGCAGTACTTTGCAGTACTTTGTGGTATACTTTGTGGTACACAGCAAATATGTTGCAGTACTCTGCAGTATACTTTGGGGTACTTTGAGGTACTTTGATATTTTGCAGTAGTTTGCAGTAAACGTTGGGGTACTTTGCAGTACTTTGCGGTACTTTGCGGAATACTTTGAGGTACTTTGTGGTCTGCTTTGGAGTACTTTGCGGTACTCTGCAGTACTTTGCAGTAAGCTTTGGGTACTTTGCGTTATACTTTGGAGTACTTTGAAGTAATTTGTGGTATACATTGAGGTACTTACCCATACTTTGCAGTAATGTGTGGTAATTTGTGGTATACAGAGGTACTTTTCAGTATGCTTTGGGGTACTTTGTGGTACTTTGCTGTATACTTTGGGGTACTTTGCTGTATACTTTGGAGTACTTTGCGCTATACTTTGGAGTACTTTGTGGTATACTTTGGAGTACTTTGAGATACTTAGTGATTAGTAGGGCCCTTCAAAAAGGGGTTCAGTATTTTATCTTAGCCTATATAGTAGGAGACAGGAACTGATTTAATTCTATGAATTGAAAGCAAAGTGTATGAGGCAAATTATGTGAGGCTGCTGTCCATCGACTATATTTCAGATTGCAATACCATAACTCCCCATACTCATCTCCAAACGCAGGATGGAGATTGGAGATTAAACCCTTCCTGCACAGGTGGATCCTCAACTTCCTGACGGGCAGACCTCAGGGGGCGAGAGTGGGCATCATCTTCTCTCACCCTAAACACTGGAGAAAGTCACCCTCTCACCTTCAACACTGGGCTGTTTCATATCCTCTGTACAAACACGACTGCATAGTTACCTACAATTCCAGCTCAATTATCAATTCACTGATGACACAGCTGCGGTAGGCCTGATCTCCAACAATAATGAGAAGGCCTACTTGGAGGAGGTGGCATGCCAAACTAAATGTTGTCAGGACAACAACCTCCACCTGAACGTCAGTAAGATAATGGAGATGCTAGTGTACTACAGCAGGAAGCAGGAAGATGAAAGTGATTCTAGTGGACTAGCAGGAAGCAGGAGCGGCCAATTGCCTGAACAGCAGTAGGACCCCTGTGGAGACAGTGTATTTACAAGTACAGTATATTGATGTACAGATCACCAGACATGGACAACAAACATTCCTGTATATGCATGATTGAGAGGGTGTCTGACTGAGAACATCAACACTACCAACATGCTATGGTAGCAACACCATGCAGGACAAGTCACTGTAGAGAGTGTTTGGTCAGCAGAACATATCTCCCACACCTCCAGGACATCACACGGCGCTGCAGGACCAAGGTCAGGAGAATGTTGAAACATCCCAGCCACCCGGACAACAGCCTCTTCTCTCTGCTCAGGTACTGCCTACTGAAGAAGATCAACTCACAGAGGCTCAGAAGAAGCTTCTACCTTCAGACCATCCACATCCGGAATGAGTACACTCTGCTCATCTCTGTCCTTAACTCAGTACTATACTCTGCACAACAGCACTGTATATTTATACCTGCTAGATTATAAAAATCTACATTCTGTAAATAAACGTGAATATACATACATTTACTCTCTCTAGATCCATATGTATACTTCTCTATTTAGGTGAACTGTCCAATTTCATATGTCATCTCAGCTCATTTTATTTCATTCCATTAATAAATATTTTATATTTTGGACTTGGTTTACATATTTATATGTTTGGTGTGTATAGTACGTTTCTCCTTTTTACTTTGCCTAGTGTACATATTTAGCAGCTAGTGGAAACATCACTGCTCATTGTCAGGGTATGTTGCATGTTACCGATAAAACTTTGACTTGAATATGCTATGTTTACTCCTTCACCCTCTAAGTTCCCTAGATCATACAACATATTTTTATGCAATATTCGATGCATACTCTCTACTTTTCTTTGACTTTGTGGATGATGAGGGGAAATTTCATTGATCTTTACTTTAAGCTACTGCATGAGTTCCCTCAGCACCTTGGTCATTTTGGATTACTGTATGAGGACCATGTTTAATATAAATGTGGTTGTTTGTTTGGCTATTTCATTGCTACCTTTCCCTGTCAGCTGCTTAAGCCAGAAATATCTACTGAAGATGTCTGGCACCATTAGAATATATCTTTATGTGGCTTTGCCATACCATACTTTCCATCTATTCATATCTACAAGATCAATCTGGTGTCTGGTCTGGACATCCTTGATTAGCTTCAGGATGGGCTTGTCCACAAATCTGGCCTGAAGGTGCTGGTACTGTCTGGATTTATAGAGTAGGCCTACCTTAAAATCTGTCCTCACTAATTCTGTCCTCATTAATGTAATGCCTGTGTAGGCTAGTGCAATTATGATTTTTAAAACATCTATGGCTATCCGAAAAACTGGAATAACATGATAAAATGTTTGTATAAACAAACGGGCAATGTGGCACTGAATGTCAGTTATTGTGTGCACCTCATTGGTTTTCCCCATAAACACATCTTCAGACCTCACTTCCATCCATTTGTCTCATGTGCTCTGGAGAGGTAGGTGACATGTGAGGATAAAGGGTAGTTCATGCTAATAAGAAGTTGGTATGGTATTGCAATCTGAAATATAGTCAATGGATAGCAGCTCTTAACTATAGTTGATGAACAGCAGCCTCACATAATTTGCCTCATACACTTTGCTTTCAATTCATATTATTAAATCTATGTCTTAAATTAAATCCTGTCTCCTACTATATAGGTTAAGATAAAATACTGAACCCCTTTTTGAAGGGCCCTACTAATCACCAAGTACCTCAAAGTACTCCAAAGTATACCACAAAGTACCTCAAAGTACTCCAAAGTATACCACAAAGTACCGCAAAGTACTCCAAAGTAAAGCGCAAAGTACTGCAAAATACCAAAGTACCCCGAAGTATACAGCAAAGTACCCCAAAGTATACAGCAAAGTAGTACCTCAATGTATAGCACAAAGTACCCCAAAGTATACTGCAAAGTACCCAAAGTTTACTGCAAAGTACTGCAAAGTACTACAAAGTACCCCAAAGTATACCACTAAGTACCGCAAAGTACTCCAAAGCACACCACAAAGTACCTCAAAGTATTCCGCAGAGTACCTCAAAGTACCCCAAAGTATACTGCAGAGTACTGCAAAGTATTGCTGTGTACCCCAAAGTATACCACAAAGTACTGCAAAGTACTGAACAGTATACCACAGAGTACCCCAAAGTATACCACAAAGTACCTCAAAGCACCCCAAAGTATACTGCAATGTATCATGAGACACACTAAAGTATACCACAAGTACCACAAAGTACGCTAAAGTATACCACAAAGTACCCTAACAGTATTATTCATTCACTTTTTAAATTATTACATTATCAGTCAAGTATTACATTACCAGTTTTGAAAAAAAAAGACCCACCTGATAATGTAATAACTTGACCAATAATGTAATAAGGTATTACATTATCAGAAAAATGGTATTACATTATCAGTCAGGACATTTTATTACATTATTGGTTAAGTTATTACATTATCAGGTTTTATTACATTTTCGATGGACTTAAGTCAAACCTTTATTACATTATCAGGCGTTATTACATTATCGGTTGATTATTACATTATCGGGTGCTACACGCCTCGTCCACGTTGTTGGTGTTAGGTGGTGGGAGGCACCTTGTGGATCTATGGGTAAGGAGGCGGTAGCGTTTCCAGTTGGCCTTTCAGAAGTTCCATCGCTTCACCGGTTCGCTCGGGACGAGGTCCACGAGTTTAGGCATGGTTATCAGCGATGGTCGATGTTGGGACCACGGGAACTTTCCTAGCACGCGTCTATCAGGGAGCCGGTTATCAACGCCGACGCTCGCGAATGCCAAGTCAGGATTGGTTCCAGTTTTCCAGCGACCTGAGACAAAGCTGGCTGCGCCCTTGGGATCGTACAACAGGGCCAGGCTGTTGGCAGACTTTGCTTCGCTTACGGTGGTTAATCGCAGCTACTGACCATGAGAAGGTGTCTGCCTCACCACGAATGAACTATTCATTCATTCATTCATTCATTCATTCATTCATTCATTCATTCATTCATTCACACAAACAGATTATATATAAACCTCTTTCTCTTTCTCTCTCTCTCTCTCTAGTGTTGAATTCAACCATGAATGCACAGAGAGAACCACAACATGGCCATTCAAAATCCCCAAAAAGACAGATTTCTAAATGTACTACATGAATTGCAAAACACTATAACATAAAGTAATTGTGAGTAAAATAAACTATTGGCTTTATATTCTAAAAAAAAGTATTACAATAGGACCGACTGGCTTTAATGTTGAGCATGTTTCTAATAGTGGCTCAAAGTGATCATGACAGCTGGCCTTCAGTGAAATGATGTGAAAATATTCATAAATGTCACAAAAAATAACACTCAGTGAATACAGTAAATACATACCATAAAATTACTTCAGTCGAGATCACTTTAGTCAAAATTGACCCATTTATTAGCATGCAATAATATATACTGCATATACAGTAGGACCCCACTCATCCGAACTTCAGAGATCCGAACCTCCCGGTCTACCGGACAGTAAAACGTTTAAAAACGTTAAAAAACGTTGTGTTTTTTTTAGCCTGCTATCTGGTTACTGGTGGGATTTTCATGACAGTACTGTACCCTACTGTGAATAAAAACAGAACTGTATGTAGACCTACATGTTGCCTGTAGGCTGTAGCCTACTGTCACGTTTAATTTCTTTGTTACTTTAATGTCGAGCGCAAAACGCAAACGAGTCTGCTGCGCGAGAGCTGCATTCCTTGGTGGCCAGAAAGCGCGTCAGCAACCTGAAGCAGAGGAGCATCGAGTCATTTTTCGTTCCCAGTTAATGGACTTCAGGAACACAGACGTGTTGTAAGCATGTAGATTAGCCTACTAGGCCTACTGTATTTGTTAAATAATAACCTACAGCCTAGGCCACGTTAGCCTACATCGGTTGATTAGGCTGCAATAGCCTAGACACTACAACTTGTCTGTTATTTCATTTTATTTATGTATGTATTATCATTTGCTCTTATTGTTCTAATGTTGGGTTGCTTTAAGGCTATACCATTTTGTTCTGCGAATACAGTAGCCTATCGATGCAGCGTACGCCTCATTTGAGAATAAAGTACTGTATTTGATCACAGCATGCACTCAAGTGGAAATTTGTTTATTTTATTCTAGGCTATACTGTAGGCCTATTATAGGCTAGGCTGTATGAGTTTAGTTGGCTATTTGATTGTAATTTTGATGCATTTTCACAAGTAATTAAGGGTATTTATCGGTGTATTATGAGTCTATATGAAACAAGTACCACTTATTGAATTTGGTGCATTTTAACATGTTTCAGTCATCCGGACATTTCAGAGATACGAACGACCTTCGGTCCCGTTGGGTTCGGATAAGTGGGGTCCTACTGTACATTTTTTAGGCAGATTTTTATTTTGGCGGTGTGATCTGTTCGGGGGCCCCCTGCCTTCCACGCATGTGGAAAGCGGCAATCTAGATGTTCCCCCCCTCTGGGCCGCTTGGCCCAGAGTGCCGGGCCGGAAGAGGGAACGGCATCTAGCCCCCTGCCTCTATGACGATCAGAGTGGGCCGCGATCGGGAAGACGCTCGGAGGTAACTCAGCCCACTAAGACCGTCAAAGAGCGCCACAGGAGGACTGCTGTACATTATAGTCCCTGGCCTCCACGGGTCAGCGCTTCGTGGAGTCCGAAGGAGATACAGCCTAGTGTCTCTGCCTCCATGGTGACCGGAGGGACCGCTGGATGGCCCTTCGGAGATGTAATGGCAAGAGTGAGCAATGACGTGTTTTGACAGCTTAAATACATGCGCTCTAGCGAGCTGAACCAATGCTATGACAGCTGACAGTCAGCTGGTGGGTTGCGTCATACGGGGTGTGACTGATTGGCCTCTGCCGATTAGCCCGGCGTTGACATCCGTGTCTCGCCTGAAGTACGTCGGAGACTTCATTTTTGACCACTGGTATAGATATACTCTTGTATGTAAAATAACATCTCATAAACATGAAACAACAACAAAAACATTTACACTTCCCTAAAGTCAAAATTTAAATTAAAATTAAAGTTAAAATTAAGCAATAAACCATGAGAGGTTGTGTAGTGATCATATAACAGCTAGGGGGCGTTGTTAGGTATGACACGAAGCGGACAACACTAACTAGCTGTTATAAAATCACTATAACACACGGCCTCTCGTGGTTTATTGCTTAATTTTAACACGGCTTCCAGCCAATTAGAATCAAGAACCAGAACTAACCATTGTATAATGATTAAACAATTCATTGCCTTGGGGCTGACATGAGTTTTCTATGAGAACGACTTGACAGTCTGTGTCTTTATACATTCATTTTCAATGTGAGGCCAAAAACGCCTCCAGTTGTTATATAGGTACAAATATGCTGTTTTAGGTCGGCTTCAGGTTTCTACAGTACTTTCTCTTTGCTGCTTGACTCCTCTGGACACTCTGCTTGTCAGCATTCCTTGGTTTTGGTGTTGGGTAAAGAGTTCAGCCATATCATTCATGTTTCACTTATACTTCTTATCCTTTTCCTACCCCGACCCTACCCCTGACCCCTGCCTCTATCTGGGCCCAGGCACATTCACGCACACACAGACATACACCAGTGTTTGCCATGTCTCTCCTATGATGTTATTAGCCTCTCTTACTCTGTAAATGTAATTTATTGCTTTATAAATGTTCTTAGCCGGTAGACAAACATACTCCAGGAGCTAGCTCGATCGCCTTGTTGAGAGGGGTCAGGGAAGAATTTTTACAGCTCACTTATCTGGCCCCCGGGTGATTACTGTTTTTTTGCTTCCCTCTGGAATATGTAGGGGTGGGACATCTGCCCACCTCCCTTGTTCTCTGTAAAGCGCATTGTGTTGCCTCTGGGTATGAAATGCGCTTTACAAATAAAGCTTTGATTGATTGATTGATTGATTGACTTCTCTGTGTGCAATATAATCATGTCTTCAGTTTTTAATTGTGTGGTGTCCATGGTCACCATGTTGGAAAGCGGTCATTTAATACAAACGACGCTAGGCAGGGAGTGTAGCATGCTCCACTTTTGGATTAGTATCTTGTTCAGCACTCTGTGAAAAAACCTGTGAAACACTGTGAAAATTATGTATGATTGACTGTTTAAATAATGCAGGGATATCATTTGATACATTTATGATTGATGGTTTGAATGATTCAGGGGTATTATTTCATAGATTTATGATTGAAGGTTTGAATGATTCAGGGATATTATTTGATAGATTTATGATTGACGGTTTGAATGATTCAGGGATATTATTTGATAGATTTATGATTGACGGTTTGAATGATTCAGGGATATTATTTGATAGATTTATGATTGATGGTTTGAATGATGCAGGGGTATCATTGTGTCCTGTGTAACGTGTGGGCTGACCTTTGATGACCTCTTACCTGTACAGTGAAGTGTCCTGGTTCAACAAACACACAGAAATTCTATTTCATATACAGTATACTCACACACACACACACACACACACACACAATAGGAGGAGTTGATGTAGCTCTCAGTTATATACAGCTTCTCTTAGTAACTGGTGATGCAAAGAGTCTGAAGCATTTCTGACGATATTCTTCTGTCCAAAGTCGCTCCATAGTTTTATGGTTTCAATATTAAGGGACTGGTTTGTCTGGACAGGTTGGTTTCCGGGTACAAAAAATGAAATAATTCATCAAATAATTCAGAACCAAACACTAAAGGAATGCAGCTTGTTTCCAGGTTAACTTCAGTGTGATGGATGTGAAAACATGTTGCTTTTTCTCTGCCAGCCGGCCTGCCTGTGTGTCTGTCTGTTTGTGTACCTGTAAAGTCTTCCTGCCTATATAGGAGCTGGATAAGTGGGTGGAGGGGCATTGAGGTGCACTTAAGCTGTAATGACCCCTAAGCCCAATAGGAGGTGCTACATATCCTCCTGCCCACCCCTTATGCCCTAGCCACAGTGCACACTTGTTCTGTTTAAAAGCTTCCTGTAGGTTAGAGGATAGGTACTTTGCCACAGTCATTGTTGTTTTCAGGGGGGGGACATTTGAAATAATTCATCAAATAATTCAGAAAAAAAGACAGATTTGTGGTTGAGCTCCACCAGTCATTTTTTCTGGGAAGGCGCGTCCTACTCTCCAATTGTCAAATAAAGATGATTGTTTGCTTGCTGTATCATTTGATTGATTTATGATTGGCTGTTTGAATGATACAGCCACATCATTTGATTGATTTATGATTGATTGTTTGAATGACTGCTGTGAGGTGACAGTACTAGATACTGCGCCACCTGTTTGAATGATTGACTGTTTTGAATGAGGCAGGGGTATCATGTGATTGATTTATGATTGACTGAATGATACGGGTGTATCATTGTGTTCTGTGTAACGTGTAGGCTGACCTTTGATGCCCTCAGTACAGGTCCTAGCTAACCAAACACACGGAAATGATATTTTATATACTGTAACACTGTACACTGACACACGCACGCACAGACACACATCTTCTGGTAGCTCCAGAATACATGTTCATGATCAGCTTCCATACGCCCACATACCCTCCAGAATAGTTGTTGTATAGATAGAAGCCTTCCTCTAATCTTTGTTGCTCTAAAAAATCTGAAGATATTCTTCTGTCTTAAGTCGCTCCATAGTTTTATGGTTTCAATGTTTAGGGACTTCTCCAGACTGGTTTGTCTGGACAGCCTGGTTTCTGTGAAACAGGATCAGTGAGATTCTCACCCCAACAGTTGATGTAAGTGGATAGGAACGCAGCCATAATCTTTCTTTGTTGTTGTTTTCAGGGGGTAGATTGATTAAATTATGCATTTTGTCAGTACATGAGTTATCATATTAATGTAAAAAGGTAAAATAATTAATTGAATAATTCCGTCATGCATTCTCACTTTTACATGATAGCCATTAGTCATCTAGTTCTACTATAACTGAAGCATATAATCAGCCACTTCCCTAATGGCATTATAGGCTTCATGTTATGTACTGTACACTTTCAAGTCCCCATCAATCTGATGATCATTATCTTCTTTTTACATAAAGACCTTTATGTGAGAGGCCTCTGACACCCCAACTCTATGTATTCTATCCCTGCGTTACCTGCTAAGTTCTCATCCACTGTGCATTTACACTACAAGCCTGAACAGCCATGTGAGCGTCTACCTAGATACAGATGATGAGGCTGGAAATGACTCATCTGATTGGTCCAAGGGTCCTACACAAGAGACAAAAGAGAGAGAAAAGAAATGTTCAGTTCAGGGTATAATTCAAGTCTTCTCAGTTCTCCTCTCTGTGAAGAAATTACATCAACAACAATTACATGCTTTGCTTGATAAATAAAACATTTTTTGGTGGAAATACATCATAGTCTTTCATCATAATGTTTCAGGTTTGTAGTTTTCAGACAGAAACACTTCTCCAGATGCAAATGTTTCCAGAGCTTGCTCTTCAACATCAGTCCCTCCCATATTGTAAACATGAATCTTTTTCCCGGTATCTCATTTGATCCAAAGCACACGGTCCATAAGCAGATACACACATTGTGGCATAGGCATGGCACGGATCAGCTCAGACCTTGTTTTGCTGAGGAAACCTTGCACGACTGGCCAAAATGGCTACTAAGGATATTGTTGATTTGGATGTAATTGGTTAATTGAGTTTTAAGTGGTCAGTTGATACCTGTGCTATTCCTTGTGCTGCCCTATAAAGAGATATGTCTGTCTGTTGCTGTAACACTGTCAATATGGTTGGCATGGCTGAATTTAGGAGAACTGAGTGTGACAGCCTGAAGAGCCAAACATGATGAGTAAACAACGCTCTAACTCAATACAAAGTAAAACTGAATTAAATGTTTGTCAATGTTTAAAAACAATGCTGTATTTATGTAAATGACTGTGTTCTGATTGAGAATGAACAGTTAGTGACCGACCATACAGTAATAATGAACGAACATTGTTTGACCTCTGCCTAGCAACATGTGACATGTGTTTTTCTGAAGCAGAGATTGGTTTGTTTGGTTAAGAGTCAGTTTATTATCTGAGTGCTCTGCTCTCTTTCATCTAGTTGAGAAGTTGAACGCTGGAGGAACATGTCCTTGTCAACTGTGTTTTCCATTTGCATGGCTGTGGTTCTGTCCACGCAAAAAGCAGGTAGGCTACATTATCATAAACTACACACCGTGAGTCTGTATAATACAGTCTGTATAAAGTCTATGGTATTACCAGGTATAATTAGCTTTCCATCAATGAACTAATGACAGTGATCTTATTGTTACATATTGTTTCATATAACATTTGTATTAAATGTTTCTGAATTGTTCTTTGACATGATTATCATGAATTGTGAGGAAATAAAGTGTGTAATGAATTCAGATAAAAACTGTAATTATGCATTATTTGTTCTTCAATATTTCAGATGGATATGAGAACTACGGGGTGCAACACTGCTTATACTCTACAGAGCAACCGCATGAGTACATATACTCTTATATTTATAATAAGATTGAGTATCTCAGGTTCAACAGCACTAAGGGCAGGTTTGAGGGATACACTGAGCATGGTCTGCATAATGCTAAGATCATTAATGGTGATGCTGCTTACATGGCTGCTATGCGAGCGCAGCTGGAGGGTGCCTGCAAGCACAACGCTGAGCTCCACCTCTCTGCCGTACTGGAGAAGACAGGTGAGCTGCCCTCCTCACCACAACAACATCACATCTCTCACTCACCAGATGATACGACACCTCTTTCATCTGTTCACTACAAAACCTGTAATGAAGCTTCTGTCTGGTGGATATGTTACGGTCAATGTGAGAAAACGGGGAATGTGAGCTTTTCCCGGTTATTGCGCCCATCCCCGACCTCGCGGGGAATGTAGGAGGAACATGTGCGTTTCTCACATCTCCCGGGTAATGAGCACATTCCCCGACCTTGAGGGAGATGTGAGAAATTGGTTAGTATTCCTCACATCTCCCGTACGGTCGGGGATTGTGCACATTAACCGGGAAATGCTTATAATTCCCGACCTTGCGGTAAATCTAGCAAAGTCCAACCGCATGCAAAACCTCTGCGCAGCCGGTGTGAGAGGGCTCGTGCGCTTAGAGAGTTTAAAGACCAATAATAGAGTAGACATATTAAAGACCAATAATAGAGTAGACATATTAAAGACCAATAATAGAGTAGACATATTAAAGACCAATAATAGAGTAGACATATTAAAGATCAATAATAGAGTAGACATATTAAAGACCAATAATAGAGTAGACATATTAAAGATCAATAATAGAGTAGACATATTAAAGATCAATAATAGAGTAGACATATTAAAGACCAATAATAGAGTAGACATATTAAAGACCAATAATAGAGTAGACATATTAAAGACCAATAATAGAGTAGACATATTAAAGACCAATAATAGAGTAGACATATTAAAGACCAATAATAGAGTAGACATATTAAAGACCAATAATAGAGTAGACATATTAAAGATCAATAATAGAGTAGACATATTAAAGACCAATAATAGAGTAGACATATTAAAGATCAATAATAGAGTAGACATATTAAAGACCAATAATAGAGTAGACATATTAAAGACCAATAATAGAGTATATATAATAAAGACCAATAATACAGAATATATAATAAAGACCAATAATACAGTATATATAATAAAGACCAATAATACAGTATATATAATAAAGACCAATAATAGAGTTAATTAATAGAGAACAGAACCCTGATCAATATGATATGAATGATAGTGTTATATGAACTAATGTGTTGCTGTTTTTCCTCCACTATCAGTGGAGCCCTCTGTCAAACTTCTCTCAGTGACCCCCTCTAGTGGCAGACACCCTGCCATGCTGGTGTGCAGCGCCTATGACTTCTACCCCAAAAAGATCAGAGTGACCTGGAAGAGGGATGGACAGGAAGTGACCTCAGACGTGATCTCCACTGAGGAGTCGGTCAACGGTGACTGGTACTACCAGTTCCACTCCCAACTGGAGTACACGCCCAGATCCGGGGAGAAGATCTCCTGCATGGTGGAGCACGCCAGCCTGGACAGACCCCTCGTGAAGCACTGGGGTGAGTTCACTCTCCAGCTGTTGTTAGCGTGTTGTCATGGTGTACTAGGGTGAGTTCACTGTTCAGCTGTTGTTAGGGTGTTGTCATGGTGTACTAGGGTGAGTTCACTGTTCAGCTGTTGTTAGGGTGTTGTCATGGTGTACTAGGGTGAGTTCACTGCTCAGCTGTTGTTAGGGTGTTGTCATGGTGTACTGGGGTGAGTTCACTGCTCAGCTGTTGTTAGGGTGTTGTCATGGTGTACTAGGGTGAGTTCACTGCTCAGCTGTTGTTAGGGTGTTGTCATGGTGTACTGGGGTGAGTTCACTGCTCAGCTGTTGTTAGGGTGTTGTCATGGTGTACTGGGGTGAGTTCAGGTGAGCAGGGTACGAGTGCTGTGTTGTGGCTGGGTACCTGAATGACCCTGATTGTGACTGTGTGTGCTAGCGTATGATAGATGGTGGTCTGTCAGAAGCTACATACAGGACAGCTACAGTGTCATCACATGCTAACAGAAGGGTCATTTCTCCTTGACAGACCCGTCCCTGCCTGAGTCTGAGAGGAATAAGATCGCCATCGGGGCGTCTGGGCTGGTGCTGGGACTGGTCTTTGCACTGGCTGGACTCATCTACTACCAGAAGAAGAAATCCAATGGTGAGTCATCAGCTGTGTGTAGAGAACATGTACAGTCTTCATAGTCATCTGTGTGTAGAGAACATGTACAGTCTTCATAGTCATCTGTGTGTAGAGAACATGTACAGTCTTCATAGTCATCCAGTCTTCACAGTCATCTGTGTGTTATGTACGCAGCACACTGTAAAATAATCATGATGTAAGAAAGATTCACTTATACATTGAGAGATGTATTTTTCAAGAATACTGCTCCTGTGTTCAGTGGATGGTGGCAGCAATGTTGATTTATTTGTTGAAATATCACATAGTGATTCTGTCACCTCTGTCTCTTCACCCTCTCTGTGTTTATTTCACAGGGCGGATGCTGGTGCCTGCTAGCTAAGGTGAGACTCCTCTTGTCACAGAAAAGTTTCACCAACTACTACAACTGACTGTGCCTGATGGTCATTGTAACGGTTTTCTTTTATCTTCTCAGGTTTGCAGGTCTGTTTCTGAATCCACTGCTGAACTAGACCTGATATTAGAGCTTCCTTCTAACCAGAAATCTCAGTGTCACAGCTTTCAACAACAAATAAGCCTAATTCAATGGACGCTTAAAGAAGGTTGACGCGCTGCCACTTATTTGATTGCTTGTTGCTTGTTTGAAGATCTGGATTTGTGAATGAATGTGTCGGGCTTAATCATAGTCAATAGTCCAAAAAAGGTCAGTCATAACTGAGGTCAAAAAGCATAATTAGATCTCTCAGAAATAAAAGAAAATGTTTTCGCATTATAGCGGTATATCCTACGTTGCTTGCGGTTGAAACCTATATCAGCTCAGCGCTCCTCTCTGCACAGTAGTGATGTGACGTTCAAGAACGATCCGATTCTTTTGAACGGCTCTTTAAAACGAACGATGGGAACCGATTCGCAGAGCCGTTCTTTTTTCACTCAAGCTCCTCCCTACTACTTCACTGGCGAACAGGCAGGAGGAGAGCACAGTCATTCATTGTAGCCTGCTTAGTTTTTTTAGGTGTTGCGTGAATAACATAAGTCAGGTTTATTTACACACAAACACATTTTATACAAAGGGTAAATCCAAAAAAGTGATCTTGCTGTCAAAGCAGAGGCATGTGGCGCCACCTTGTGGAATATTTACCACATGTCCACACAAGCCATTACCAAATGAAATTATAGCCTAATCATTATTTCCGAATATCCCACCAATAGAATATATATGGCGTTCTTGCATGAGTGGAAGGGACTCTTTTACCCATCTGGACCAAAACAGGTCTGATATGAATGAATGAATGAATGTCTTTTTATTTCTCACATGGATGAGTATATTGTATCAACTAAAGAAACAAATAATGCTTCAATTTCCACATCATCATCATCCATGATCGAGAAGGAGCAGGATGAAGATAAAATCTTATTTTTACCTGCCCCCTTATTCAAATGAGCGTAGCATTGCTTAATGGTCAACCCATCCCACCAACAAGCGCAATGCAACATAAACCAAACCAAGCATATATATGCATAAGATATATAATACATGAATAATAATCAAGGTCAAAACCCAACTATGCATTTTCATAGTTTGAATGTTCTATATCTATACAAAATGTAAATTGAAATATTGTGCTACAGTGCTTTAGTTCATTATTCAAAGAGTTCCATAGTTTGACACCCACCACTGCAGTACACATCTGTCATAATGTGGTCTGTGCATACTGATGCTTAAAATCATATTTTCTTCTGTGATCATCATTCTCTGAAGTGAAAACAAACAACTTTTGTAACTGTTAATGTTTGACTTTTTGCCTTGTGCACAATTATCAGTGTCTGTAACTCAATTTGTTCTTTCAATTTCAATAGTCCAGATTTAATAAAAACTATATTTGTGTATATGTCTCTATGGTCTATAGTCTCTATGGTCTATAGTCTCTATAGTCTATAGTCTCCTCAGAGCCCTATCACCTCTCCTATAGGCCGCGTTCTGAATCGCATACTACCCTACTATATAGTATGCCAAAACAGGATGTAGTACGTCCCAATACATAGTATGCCACATGCAGTATGGCAAAAATACCAGGATGTCCTACTACATCCGGTCCTATTTTGCAGTATGCAAGCCAGCAGGCTTTTCTGGCTATTCTGACCCACAATCCTGTGCGCAGCGGAAATGTGCGTCACATGTGCGAGTCGTGACAGCTGTAGACGAATGTCGCGTTATGGACAGCGACGGATGTGGGCACTGTTATGACAAGGTAGTATGTCCCAATTGGATGCCTACTGCTTGCAAAGTACGTACTTTCTAAGGGCAGCTGTAGTAGGTACTGGTAGTAAGAAGTACTTTCTAAGGGCAGCTGTAGTAGGTACTGGTAGTAAGAAGTACTTTCTAAGGGCAGCTGTAGTAGGTACTGGTAGTAAGAAGTACTTTCTAAAGGCAGCTGTAGTAGGTACTGGTAGTATGCGATTCTGAACGCAGCCCCAGGCTCCTCTCATGCCCTCCCCATGTTTGTATTAGGTCACTTCCTGAAGGGGCCAATCACATAAAGAACTGCATTACCCATAAATCTCTCCTCTGACGTGACCCGCAGTCTGGTAAACCTGCACCATGGAGAGAGAGAGAGAGAGAGAGAGAGAGAGAGAGAGAGAGAGAGAGAGAGAGGGGGGGGGGGGGGGGAGGGCAGTAAATTCTTACCCTCAAGCTCAGGGTCTGGATGTGTAAAACGGGTGATATTGGTGGAGTTGAGCTAATCAATCCTGAAAACAACACACTGTACTGTACTGTCATGTACAGTAACACAGACAAACCACAGGGGCCCAGATTCATCAAATATATATTTTAATGAAATAATACTCACAAAACCTTCTGACATAAATGGCAAAAGATAGCGGAGAAATAAGCCATTTATTGAAATAATGCAAAAGAACCGATGGCAAAAACACATCATCTGGTTGCTTCTTTTATAACCCAGTTACAGAGAGCTCACTCCAGAACACTCAACATGAATATGCCATCAGAACAACAACGTGGACCAGCTTTGATCCTGGACAGAGATACCGGGCTCCGGTCTCAGTGCAGAACAGGACTGACTGACCCAGACCAGGTTCATACACTATCTAGCTGTTTCAATGTAGATTGAACAGACGCCCTCTGACAAAAACAACAAACTCTAAACACATTTTTTGAAATTATATATACATTTTTTCTTACAGCATTTACACAGAAAAAGCAAGTAGTACCACAAAATCCAACTGTCGATGGTAACACCATGGACGAGAAACTAAACAGAATAAGCAAAGTAGAACACGGAACGCTCGAAGAACGGTTCTATGATGCCGCCTGAACCATTTAGTCATAGCAACGCTGAGAGAGAGAGAGAGAGAGAGAAAGAGAGAGAGAAAGAGGGAGGGAGGGGGGGGGGGAGAAGGAGAGAGAGAGGGGGAGAGAGGGAGAGAGAGGGAGAGAGAGGGAGAGAGGAGAGAGAATGAGAGAGAGGGAGAGAGAGAGATAGGGAGAAAGAGAGAGGGAGAGAGAGAGAGGGAGAGAGAAAGAGAGAGAGAGGGACAGAGAGTGAGGGGGAGAGAAGGAGAGAGAGAGAGGGAGAGAGAGAGAAGGAGAGAGAGAGAGGGAGAGAAAGAGAGGGAGAAAGAGAGAGGGAGAGAGAGAGAGAGAGAAAAGGAGAGAGAGGGAGCGAGAGAGAGAGAGAGAGATAGAGGGAGAGAGAGAGAAAGAGAGAGGGAGAGAGGGAGATAGAGAGAGAGAGAGAGAGGGGAGCTGGGGTTTTCATGGGAGTATGAGGCTGGGCTGCTGGAATATACCAATCTCTCCTGGTACCAGTGGCAGAGGGGTGTTTTAGGGCAGATCTGGACTGTACCATGCTTCCACAGCCCTGGGGGGGGTTGCTATTCACACACAAAGCTGAGATGCACCAGAGAGTGATTGATTATCAGACGGTGGACAGCGAAGACTTGTCAGACACTGAGGCGCTGCATTCACACCCGTTATGGCTTCTAGGCGCAGTATCTGGAACGCAGGGAGGAGGAGCAGCTAGAGGGACAACGTTCCTACAGGAACACCCGTCTCCAGGGCCCCCAGAGAGATCCACCCAGTAGAACCACCCTAGAACCACCAGCCTAGAGGAGCAGTGTGCAGTCTAGAGGGAGAACCCACTAGAACCACCCTAGAACCACCAGCCTAGAGGAGCAGTGTGCAGACTAGAGGGAGACCCACCCACTAGAACCACCCTAGAACCACCAGCCTAGAGGAGCAGTGTGCAGTCTAGAGGGAGACCCACCCACTAGAACCACCCTAGAACCACCCTAGAACCAGCAGCCTAGAGGAGCAGTGTGCAGACTAGAGGGAGAACCACCCACTAGAACCACCCTAGAACCAGCAGCCTAGAGGAGCAGTGTGCAGTCTAGAGGGAGACCCACCCACTAGAACCACCTTAGAACCACCCTAGAACCACCAGCCTAGAGGAGCAGTATGCAGTCTAGAGGGAGACCCACCCACTAGAACCACCCTAGAACCACCCTAGAACCAGCAGCCTAGAGGAGCAGTATGCAGTCTAGAGGGAGACCCACCCACTAGAACCACCCTAGAACCACCAGCCTAGAGGAGCAGTGTGCAGACTAGAGGGAGAACCACCCACTAGAACCACCCTAGAACCACCAGCCTAGAGGAGCAGTGTGCAGTCTAGAGGGAGCTGGCTGGTTCTGCTGGTCGGACAGACAAAAGCAAAACAAGGACAGAGAGAGACCGTCTGTCCCGATGCTACCCTACCTCCCCCCTAAAGGTCCCGATGCTACCCTACCTCCCCCCTAAAGGTCCCGATGCTACCCTACCTCCCCCCTAAAGGTCCCGATGCTACCCTACCTCCCCCCTAAAGGTCCCGATGCTACCCTACCTCCCCCCTAAAGGTCCCGATGCTACCCTACCTCCCTCCTAAAGGTCCCGATGCTACCCTACCTCCCCCCTAAAGGTCCCGATGCTACCCTACCTCCCCCCTAAAGGTCCCGATGCTACCCTACCTCCCCCCTAAAGGCAACGCACTTCTCCACTGGCGCCTGACGAAGGGTCCAGGTACACAGAACCAGTGAGCATGTTCTCTGACACCATCCTTCGTTGTATGAATCCAGGCAGGGACAAGGGGAGTGTAGAAATGCACAGTTCAGGGATGAAGATGGGGGTTTGGGGACCCGAGGACCTCAAGATCAAAGCTGGAGAGTCAGAGAGCTGCACTGCAGAGACGGCACTGACAACGAGGCGGCCATCTTTAAAAACAAAACAAACAAACAAACAAAGAGGGAAAAAAAGGCTCTTGTTTTCCTAAACCTGCTAGAGCAGGAGGCCGCGCTGGCTGGGGGCAGGGTTAGGGGCGGGGCTGTTGCAGAGAAATGGGAGGAGTCATGCAGGTTCGGAGGACAACAAACACGAGGCCGAGGGGCGACCGCTAGGGTCCTTAACTGACCCCTGAACCTTGACCCCGGACAGTCCCTTTGACGTCCGGACAGTCGGAGGTCTCACTCACGGACTCACTGTTCCTTCAAACGTCTTCAAACGTTCTCTTGAGAGAACCGGTGGAACGGTCGAAGAGACAGGCGGTTAGTTCTCAAGTCACCGGTCCGTCCGTCTGACCGCGTCCATCTGTCATCCCGTCCCTCTAGACGTGGGACACCTTCTGCGACTCGCGCGCCTGCTTGATGCTGTACAGCCACTTGATGACGCGCGCGTTCCTCTCCACCGCTGAGATCCCGTAGGGCACGCGCCCGCCCGCCTCCTCCCCCTCCTCTTCCTCGTCCGTCAGCTCTTCTTTTGGTCGATCTGGCGCCGGAAGTAGTACGGGCCCTTGTTGAGGATGCGCAGGGGCGCATTTCTTGCGTAATAAAACACCAGCAACAACTTTAGGTTAATCACATCGCATAGGTTTTCATATGATTGGGATCGTTACATTTTTCAGATAGCCTATCAAAGTGGTGTCGTTGGGTTTTGTAAATCCTTAAACTCCATTGTAGCCAACTAGGCCTACAACTCCAACCCCAACATGTAGGCCTAATAACGGTGTAACTTCAACTTCACAAGAGCCTAATCTCTACATGGCTGTTTCACACATTTATCACCGATGTAGCCTAGCCTATGTCCGCTGTAATTTTCAAGTGATGAAATGTTTCAACATTAAGTAGCCTATAGCCGATATTTGCCGAGTGTTAAATAGGCCGGCAAGACCATAGCAGACCAGTCGGTTTGGCCAAGCTTGCTAACGTTTGCATGAATTTGGATTAAAACCTTACCTTATAAGTACTGGTTGCAAGACATCCCTGGAAACACTGTCCATAAGGAAAAGCCTCAAACATTCCGTATATGTCGCTTTACAGTTATCCAGAAAAGTTGCAAGATCCATGACTGTCTTCTATCCCGCTCTTTCTGAAATGTGCACCGTCTACGATGGGCATCATAACCAATAGGACAGCCAGGCGCAAAGACTATGGATTAGTAGCTCTTGGCTACGCCGATGGACATAAACGTGTTATCTTCAATGAAATAAATAAATATCAGGAAATAGTGTATGTGGGCTACTTTCAGTCAACGTTTTACTCCATTTATTTTAGATTTGATTGGATTAGATTATATTCACTTTAGTATCATTAAAAAAGTAGTCTACAAGTCACCTGAAATTAAGTTTGGCATGCAATCCTGAATGCAAAGAGTAGCATATGAGTGCAAGATGCAGTAGGCATATGCAGGCCTACATAAATAGAATTAATAGAGTTAAGTACTTACATGGATTTCCACAGTATTTGCATGAATATACAGGGTTGTTGTTGTTTTTTGGACAATGTAGGAATAGGCTTACCTTCCTCTTATTATAATAATAATGATTCTATTCACACAGGCTATGTAGTATATTTTATACTGTATTATACTGTATTACATCAATACATTTGTATTACTCTCATGTAGTAATCATTTTATTAAGAATAATGAATAAACTTCACTTTAGTTTGAACTGTGTTATTTCAAGTCTCAACAGAGGTCTTTGCCCCTGAGTCAGCATTCCTTTGTCCTGTCTCTGGGTCAGCGTGACCTAAAGTTCACCTCTGAAGTCAGTAGCCTACAGTTTGTAACGCGATCCTAGGAGGATACAGGAAGAACTCAAGCAGCCCCACTGTCTGAAGAGGGGCCAGAGCTTAGATGACCCATTGACCCTTTAGAATACTAGTTCAACCGTTTGTGACCATAACTGGGGTTTATGAACATTGTTTGTATGCAAATTTGTTTGTCATGTGATTCCTGGCCTGAAGCCAGGATATAAGCTCGCCACCTCGTAAGAGAAACTTTAGTATTTGCCTAAAGATTCGGCCCTGTGGTAGGCATGCTCAATAAAGTGATGACTCGACGTTTTTGGCCTCCTTGAAGTTCTGTTCTACAAGAAGATTGTGCATTTGAAATACACTGCAGCTACTTAATGCGATCTTGGGACATCAGCATGGCATGAGCCCTCAGCCTTACAAACATCGGCGTGGGGCTTTAGTCGCATTGGAGGAGGACGAATTTTCATCTCTATTATCATCTCTCTTTTGGCAACTGCCCCCCTGATCAGAAAGTCTAACTGTGCGTATGGGCGTGTAATTGTAATGGGTGGGGCATTATGGTGATTGTGCTTGACTGATGCCATCCCAATTGAAGACGTGGGCGTTGTCCTGGGAACCGGCTGATAGCAATTATGAATGAACACCCACCGCAATCAATGAATCTGGCTGCTCCAATGAGGGTTTCACCTGCAACACGGCTGACGCTCATAAATAGCGCACGTGGCCTACTGTTATGAGTGCAGGTGCATGAATAAAGGACAGAGTCGGGCTGTGTCTGTAAATGCCATGTATTAGTCGGCCGTGCACATAACAGATCTGGGGCATAACACGTGAGGCAGGTATATATATAACAGCGCCCACAAGGTGGGGCTGTTGGCTACATAACATAAGACCCCCTGCAACACCTACCTGTCGGACTCTCGCTTCTCTCTCTCATGAAGCTGTGCAGCACGGCAGGGGCCTCATTTATCAAAGAGCGTGTAAATTCAGGTGTAACAGAGGGCGTACGACGAAAACGAGGAAAATGCGAAAAGTAGCGTACGACGAGAATATTTACACGCTTTTCGGATCTATCAAAAATGTCGGACACGCTGCTGCGCCAAATTCACCACAGAAAATCCGACGCTGGCGGAGAAGAGAGCGTACGCGCACGCGCCTCGTGTTCCGCCCTCTCCACGCCCAAATTCAACCATATATGGTCAAAACTATGACAGCGCACAACGTGGATACCCGGAAGGAACCGACATAATATAGCGTGGAGCATTAGGACAGACAAAGACGTTTATGGAAAAACGCGGAAAGAAGAGAAACTTTTCGGAGACGGAGGGACATGTGCTTGTTGGTGAGGTCCACGCGAGGAAAGAAAATCATCTTCGGAAGGTAAGCTATTTGTACGAGCCTACATTTGTCTGATTGCTCCTACAGTTTAGGTAGCCTACTGTACGTTTCGTGCATCCTGTATTTGGCGTAGGCTACACGGACATGCTGTATTATGTGGCTGTGAGGAAAGCAAACATTCCACACATTCTGTGGTAGGCTATGATTGATTTAGGACCAAAAACAGGGAACGATAACACAGATGACCACTTCATAATATTAGACCACATTAAACATTTTCCCCTCTGGGAAATTAAGACTCATCTAAATCACCCGGTAAATCACACTTAAGCATTTATTTGGCTGCCAACAGAAAAAACATATCAATTGAATATGGCTACACAATAAAATGTTTAATGCATAATCAAGTTAACAGACAAACTCAAAGAAAATGACTGAAATTGTTTCTCCAGACTCTGACGTGGGGTGGGACTCAGAGGAGGGGGAGTCTGCAGTGGTCCTTGACCTGACGGTCGTGCCCCCGCCGGTTGCAGCCTCTACATCCAGCGCCACGACCTCCAGTGCCTCCACCTCCAGCGCACCGGCCTCCACCTCCAGTGCCATCTCCAGCGCCTCCGTCTCCGTCTCCACCGCCCACGCCTCCACCTCCGGCTGCCAGCGTCCCTGCCTCAAGGGTCCCTGAGGGCTGGGCTTCCTCTCAGACGCTGTGCTGGAGGCTCATGACCCTAGAGGCCCAGAGGGAAATGGCAGAAGGGATTGGGGCAGTTGTGGGGCAGTTGTGCAGCAGTTGGTGGAGGTCACCACACTACACCACCAGAGCCAACAGGACATCCTCACTGCACTTCATTCCCTCACACATGCTGTCACGGACCTCACACAGTCACTCACTACCACACTCAAGGACCTCACACAGTCACTCACTACCACACTCACGGACCTCACACATTCACTAACAAACGCACTCACACACCTCACACAGTCACCCACCAACAGACATAAAATGGTAGAAATGTGAACCTTACTTGTTTGTGTCTTCATAGCTTGCGCATGACCTCAGTGTGGGCCCTTTGGCCCCGCTGGTAAACCTCATGACGGGGAGGGGGCTGAGGGCTTGGGTCCTCATTTTGTGGTGGGGTCTTGACTGGTTCTCGTTCTTATCAGCTTTGAATATACATCTTGGCAAACATAACAGAATGATGTACAAGGAGGGGACAGATACCTAGTGAAAGTACTATTGGTTGCTAGTAAAAAGACAATAATGAGGGCTTGGTATAAGGTGGAACCCCCAACCAAGGAGCAGTGGCTGGGTGTTGTGGAGGAGATTTATGTTAGGGAGAAGTTCACACATGCATTGAGGATGCAGGAAGGAAAGTTTGAAGGGAGATGGGAAAAATGGATGGATTATAGAAGGAAGTGTGATGATACCACTAATATTGAAATTGTATTGTGATGTGATGATACCACTAATATTTGAGTGAGAGAAAAAAGCTGCATGGATGGAAGTACCCATAAGCTGTTATTGTTAGTTTTTATGTTTTATTGTATTGTCGTCGTATGGATGGAAAATGCAAATAAAGATTAAAGTAAAAAATAAAAATAATATGTATCTTGGCTATGCACACACCAACAAGCAAGCCGTCACGCGCAGCACCTGCCTCCAGTCTAGCCCCTACCCTGCTGTGCGCCAGGATGGATGAGTCATGCGTGGAGCCAGGCCACCGAGCCGCTACACTTGTGATGAGCATGTCGGCGTCACATATGATTTGGGTATTTATAGTGTGCACATTTTTGCGATTCACATAGACGTATTCATGCACTGATGGTGCCCTTATCAATATGTGGGTGCAGTCGCCATCGACGTCACCTCTTTGGAGTTCTTTCTCGGGCCAGTAGGCCAAGTAGCGCCGGATTAATTTAGGCTCGCATTACGCACAGGAGGACTGTCATGTATATGCTTACCAAACAGCAAACAGGTCCACATGATCACATATTAATGACAATCTAATTGGTCAATTATTTCCGTTTGATGGAGTGCCTGCATTAGGTGTGCGCATAGGTTAAGTTTGGGGAACAAATCCATATCGGACCATTAATGAGCCGGTTAGAGGACACGATCTTGCATTGCGATATATGTTTGTGCTGAATTGGGCTATTAGCCTACATGATTGTGCATTCATAAACTTTCGCTCTTATTCTCTCCATCAAACATTGTAATTCACCGACGCACCACCTCCGTCGCCAGTTCCCCCTGTGTTCAAAAAGGGTGTAAAAACCCGTCTAAATCGGTATGACAAGTTGAGAGGTGTCCTACAAAAGCGCATAGAAAGGCGACTAAATATCCGCCCTTTTGGCTTGATAGATCGCGCTGTGGGGGGGGAAATGGCGTACGCCTGAAATCGCGGAAAAGACCGTGTAAAAGAAGGCGTACCTCAATGATATATGAGGCCCCTGGCCTCCTTGGGTAGCCAGTACTGCATGCGGCGGCCTGGTTCTATGGCCAGGCTGTGTCCCCTCAGTCTGGACCCTGGTTCTATGGCCAGGCTGTGTCCGCTCATTCTGGACCTGGTTCTATGGCCAGGCTGTGTCCCCTCAGTCTGGACCTGGTCAACGTTTTCCACAGTCTTCTATCAGTCACTGCAGTCAAGTATCCTGCTACCGTGTACTCTCTGTTTAGGGTCAAATAGAAATCTAACTTACTTTGTGATTTGGTGGTTTCATGCCAATATTTGATATCCTTTTCTTTTTGTTTTCAGATGATTTGGTTGGGCCAGGTTGATTGGTGTTCGTCCTGAGGCCCTGGTATTTGTGGGCATATTTGTGAGTTTCAGGATCAACTCTGGCTCTTCTCCAGATTTTGGGGATCTTGAGTTGTTGCAAGCAGGAAGAGAGGAACGCTCTTAACCAGGACTTCAAGAAAGGCGCGGCATGGAGTATAAGCTCCGGGCAGATAGAATCAGGCCCTGGGGCTTTCCCTGGCCTTACATGCTGGAGGGCAGCAGCAAACTCCTCTGGTGTGAATTCACCAGAGATGTTACCACCGCTAGGAGTTGTGTCCTTCCAGAGGTCAGACACTTCTTTAGCCACGAGACGGGACGATCCGCGGTCTTTGCCCTCAGGTGTCCCACTTTTCACAAATTGTGATGCGATTTTGTTTGCAAAGATGGGGCAGTGATGGGGGGAGTGTCTGGACCTACCAGTGAGGTTGTTAAGGATGCTCCATGCCTTGCGGCTGGAGTGTGAGAAGTCGATGGAGTTAATGGCCTCCTCCCAGCGCTCTTGTCTCCTTCGGCTGAGTGTAGACAGCAGGGCTGAGGCAAGTCTGTCTGACTCAGCTCCTGGGGGGGCCCGGAGGAAGGCACAGTAGAGACTCTCACGCTCCTCATCCCAACACGGTTTGTAACTATTGCGACGTCCGCGTGGGATGGATTCTTGGCCTCTTTCACCAGTATGCTGCAGAGTTCCCGGTACGCCTCGTCCACGTTGTTGGTGTGAGGTGGTGGGAGGCACCTTGTGGATCTATGGGTAAGGAGGCGGTAGCGTTTCCAGTTGGCCTTTCAGAAGTTCCATCGCTTCACCGGTTCGCTCGGGACGAGGTCCACGAGTTTAGGCATGGTTATCAACGATGGTCGATGTTGGGACCACAGGAACTTTCCTAGCACGCGTCTATCAGGGAGCCGGTTATCAACGCTGACGCTCGCGAATGCCAAGTCAGGATTGGTCCCAGTTTTCCAGCGACCTGAGACAAAGCTGGCTGCGCCCTTGGGATCGTACAACAGGGCCAGGCTGTTGGCACTTTGCTTCGCTTACGGTGGTTAATCGCAGCTACTGACCATGAGAAGGTGTCTGGTGTCGGCCTCGCCACAAATGAACCATTCATTCATTCATTCATTCATTCATTCATTCATTCATTCATTCATTCATTCATTCATTCATTCATTCACACAAACAGATTATATATAAACCTCTTCCTCTCTCTCTCTCTCTCTCTCTCTAGTGTTGAATTCAACCATGAATGCACAGAGAGAACCACAACATGGCCATTCAAAATCCCAAAAAAGACAGATTACTAAATGTACTACATGAATTGCAAAACACTATAACATAAAGTAATTGTGAGTAAAATAAATGATTGGCTTTATATTATACAAAATAAAAATAAAAAGTATTACAATAGGACCGACTGGCTTTTAAAAAAATGTTGAGCATGTTTCTAATAGTGGCTCAAAGTGATCATGACAGCTGGCCATCAGTGAAATGATGTGAAAATATTCATAAATGTCACAAAAAATAACACTCAGTGAATACAGTAAATACATACCATAAAATTACTTCAGTCGAGATCACTTTAGTCAAAATTGACCCATTTATTAGCATGCAATAATATATACTGCATATACAGTAGGACCCCACTCATCCGAACTTCAGAGATCCGAACCTCCCGGTCTACCGGACAGTAAAACGTTTAAAAACGTTAAAAAACGTTGTGTTTTTTTTAGCCTGCTATCTGGTTACTGGTGGGATTCTCATTACAGTACTGTACCCTACTGTGAGTAAATACAGAACTGTATGTTGACCTACATGTTGCCTGTAGGCTGTAGCCTACTGTCACGTTTAATTTCTTTGTTACTTTATTGGCGAGTGCAAAACGCAAACGAGTCTGCTGCGCGAGAGCTGCATTCCTTGGTAGCCAGTAAGCGCGTCAGCAACCTGAAGCAGAGGAGCATCGAGTCATTTTTCGTTCCCAGTTAATGGACTTCAGGAACACAGACGTGTTGTAAGCATGTAAATTAGCCTACTAGGCCTACTGTATTTGTTAAATAATAGTCTACAGCCTAGGCCACGTTAGCCTACATCGGTTGATTAGGCTGCAATAGCCTAGACACGACAACTTGTCTGTTATTTCATTTTATTTATGTATTTATTATCATTTGCTCTAATTGTTCTAATGTTGGGTTGCTTTAAGGCTATACCATTTTGTTCTGCGAATACAGTAGCCTATCGATGCAGCGTACGCCTCATTTGAGAATAAAGTACTGTATTTGATCAAAGCATGCACTCAAGTGGAAATTTGTTTATTTTATTCTAGGCTATACTGTAGGCCTATTATAGGCTAGGCTGTATGAGTTTAGTTGGCTATTTGATTGTAATTTTGATGCATTTTCACAAGTAATTAAGGGTATTTATCGGTGTATTATGAGTCTATATGAAACAAGTACCACTTATTGAATTTGGTGCATGTTTCAGTCATCCGGACATTTCAGAGATACGAATGACCTTCGGTCCCGTTGGGTTCGGATAAGTGGGGTCCTACTGTACATTTTTTACGCATATTTTTTTTGCCGGTGTGATCTGTTCGGGGGCCCCCTGCCTTCCACGCATGTGGAAAGCGGCAATCTAGATGTTCCCCCCCTCTGGGCCGCTTGGCCAAGAGTGCCGGGCCGGAAGAGGGAACGGCATCTAGCCCCCTGCCTCTATGACGATCAGAGTGGGCCGCGATCGGGAAGACGCTCGGAGGTAACTCAGCCCACTAAGACCGTCAAAGAGCGCCACAGGAGGACTGCTGTACATTATAGTCCCTGGCCTCCATGGGTCAGCGATTCGTGGAGTCCGAAGGAGATACAGCCTAGTGTCT
The DNA here is from genome assembly GCF_949987555.1 of Borostomias antarcticus. Classification (NCBI taxonomy): domain Eukaryota; kingdom Metazoa; phylum Chordata; class Actinopteri; order Stomiiformes; family Stomiidae; genus Borostomias; species Borostomias antarcticus. The sequence goes on along the minus strand of NC_140257.1, from coordinate 5,103,938 downwards.
TTGCCTCCATGGTGACCGGAGGGACCAATGGATGGCCCTTCAGAGATGTAATGGCAAGAGTGAGCAATGACGTGTTTTGACAGCTTAAATACATGCGCTCTAGCGAGCTGAACCAATGCTATGACAGCTGACAGTCAGCTGGTGGGTTGCGTCATACGGGGTGTGACTGATTGGCCTCTGCCGATTAGCCCGGCGTTGACATCCGTGTCTCGCCTGAAGTACGTCGTAGACTTCATTTTTGACCACTGGTATAGATATACTCTTGTATGTAAAATAACATCTCATAAACATGAAACAACAACCAAAACATTTCCACTTTCCTAAAGTCAAAATTAAAATTAAAATTAAAGTTAAAATTAAGCAATAAACCATGAGAGGTTGTGTAGTGATCATATAACAGCTAGGGGGCGTTGTTAGGCACGACGCGAAGCGGACAACACCAACTAGGTGTTATAAAATCACTATAACACACGGCCTCTCGTGGTTTATTGCTTAATTTTAACACGGCTTCCAGCCAATCAGAATCAAGAACCAGAACGCACCGTTGTATAATGATTAAACAATTCATTGCCTTGGGGCTGACATGAGTTTTCTATGAGAACGACTTGACAGTCTGTGTCTTTATACATTCATTTTCAATGTGGGGCCAAAAACACCTCCAGTTGTTATATAGGTACAAATATGTTGTTTTAGGTCGGCTTCAGGTTTCTACAGTACTTTCTCTTTGCTGCTTGACTCCTCTGGACACTGCTTGTCAGCATTCCTTGGTTTTGGTGTTGTGTAAAGAGTTCAGCCATATCATTCATGTTTCACTTATAGTTCTTATCCTTTTCCTACCCCGACCCTACCCCTGACCCCTGCCTCTATCTGGGCCCAGGCACATTCACGCACACACAGACATACACCAGTGTTTGCCATGTCTCGCCTATGATGTTATTAGCCTCTCTTACTCTGAAAATGTAATTTATTGCTTTATAAATGTTCTTAGCCGGTAGACAAACATACTCCAGGAGCTTGCTCGATCGCCTTGTTGAGAGGGGTCCGGGAAGAATTTTTACAGCTCACTTATCTGGCCCCCGGGTGATTACTGTTTTTTTGCTTCCCTCTGGAATATGTAGGGGTGGGTCGTATGCCCACCTCCCTTGTTCTCTGTAAAGCGCATTGTGTTGCCTCTGGGTATGAAATGCGCTTTACAAATAAAGCTTTGATTGATTGACTTCTCTGTGTGCAATATAATCATGTCTTCAGTTTTTAATTGTGTGGTGTCCATGGTCACCATGTTGGCAAGCGGTCATTTAATACAAACGACGCTAGGCAGGGAGTGTAGCATGCTTCACTTTTGGTTTAGTATTTTGTTCAGCACTCTGTGAAAAAACCTGTGAAACACTGTGAAAATTATGTATGATTGACTGTTTAAATAATGCAGGGATATAATTTGATACATTTACAGTATGATTGACGGTTTGAATGATTCAGGGATATTATTTGATAGATTTATGATTGACGGTTTGAATGATTCAAGGGTATTATTTGATAGATTTATGATTGACGGTTTGAATGATTCAGGGATATTATTTGATAGATTTATGATTGACGGTTTGAATGATTCAAGGGTATTATTTGATAGATTTATGATTGACGGTTTGAATGATTCAGGGATATTATTTGATAGATTTATGATTGACGGTTTGAATGATTCAGGGGTATCATTGTGTCCTGTGTAACGTGTGGGCTGACCTTTGATGACCTCTAACCTGTACGGTGAAGTGTCCTGGTTCAACAAACACACAGAAATTCTATTTCATATACAGTATACTCACACACACACACACACACACACACACACACACAATAGGAGGAGTTGATGTAGCTCTCAGTTATATACAGCTTCTCTTAGTAACTGGTGATGCAAAGAGTCTGAAGCATTTCTGACGATATTCTTCTGTCCAAAGTCGCTCCATAGTTTTATGGTTTCAATATTTAGGGACTTCTCCAGACTGGTTTGTCTGGACAGGTTGGTTTCCTGGTACAAAAAATGAAATAATTCATCAAATAATTCAGAACCAAACACTAAAGGAATGCAGCTTGTTTCCAGGTTAACTTCAGTGTGATGGATGTGAAAACATGTTGCTTTTTCTCTGCCAGCCGGCCTGCCTGTCTGTTTGTGTACCTGTAAAGTCTTCCTGCCTATATAGGAGCTGGATAAGTGGGTGGAGGGGCATTGAGGTGCACTTAAGCTGTAATGACCCCTAAGCCCAATAGGAGGTGCTACATATCCTCCTGCCCACTCCTTATGCCCCAGCCACAGTGCACACTTGTTCTGCTCCTGTGATCAGAATCACCTCACCTAGCAACAGATGACATGGTAAGAACAACTCTCACATAAAATCTGCCATTGGCTGATGAGAGATTAGTGAAGTGAACGTGGAGTTGTGGGACTTTCCAGACCTCATGTCTTTCAGTGGAGGGGAAGCTGGAGGTAAACACCCTGCTGTAGCAGCACTGACCGGCCCTGAGATGAGGAACAGGACAGACCACAGAACATGGAACAGACCTCTGTCATATCATCACACAGTACAGAAACTCACACCATGGTCCAGGTTGAAGAATAGAGAAATTAACATTCATAAATCTAAATATCAGTCATTTTGAAGAGATAGACAGATAAAGCCAAGTTGTTTTTATTTAAATTCAACTCTCTTTCTAGACATGTTCAATGTTATTCATTCACTCAGGGGGTGGTTGGGTTTCTAAGTACAGTAGCGTTTGACCAGGTACGCATATTACCATCAGATGAAGAGTTTCCTGCACCTGAAGGCTGTTGTTATGCAGATGACTGTTTTAAACTGACTGTGCAAATGACTGTAATATAAACTATAACTAGCCTACAGCTGGTTGGCTGATAAAGAAGGTTGGACACATGGCCAGAATTTAAAGACTTCCTGTAGGTTAGAGGATAGGTACTTTGCCACAGTCATTGTTGTTTTCAGGGGGGGGACATTTGAAATAATTCATCAAATAATTCAGAAAAAAAGACGGATTTTTGGTTGAGCTCCACCAGTCATTTTTTCTGGGAAGGCGTGTCCTACTCTCCAATTGTCAAATAAAGATGTTTTTTTGCTTGCTGTATCACAAATGTATTTGATTTATCATTGACTGTTTGAATGATACAGCCATATAATTTGATTGATTAATGATTGATTGTTTGAATGACTGCTGTGAGGCGACAGTACTAGGTACTGCGCCACCTGTTTGAATGATTGACTGTTTTGAATGAGGCAGGGGTATCATGTGATTGATTTATGATTGACTGAATGATACGGGTGTATCATTGTGTTCTGTGTAACGTGTAGGCTGACCTTTGATGCCCTCAGTACAGGTCCTAGCTAACCAAACACACGGAAATTATATTTTATATACTGTAACACTGTACACTGACACAAGCACGCACAGACGCACATCTTCTGGTAGCTCCAGAATACATGTTCATGATCAGCTTCCATACGCCCACATACCCTCCAGAATAGTTGTTGTATAGATAGAAGCCTTCCTCTAAACTTTGTAGCTCTAAAAAATCTGACGATATTCTTCTGTCTTAAGTCGCTCCATAGTTTTATGGTTTCAATATTTAGGGACTTCTCCAGACTGGTTTGTCTGGACAGCCTGGTTTCTGTGAAACAGGATCAGTGAGATTCTCACCCCAACAGTTGATGTAAGTGGATAGGAACGCAGCCATAATCTTTCTTTGTTGTTGTTTTCAGGGGGTAGATTGATTAAATTATGCCTTTTGTCAGTACTTGAGTTATCATATTAATGTAAAGGTAAAGGTAGAAATGTATAAAGGTAAAATAATTAATTGAATAATTCCGTCATGCATTCTCACTTTTACATGATAGCCATTAGTCATCTAGTTCTACTATAACTGAAGCATATAATCAGCCACTTCCCTAATGGCATTATAGGCTTCATGTTATGTACTGTACACTTTCAAGTCCCCATCAATCTGATGATCATTATCTTCTTTTTACATAAAGACCTTTATGTGAGAGGCCTCTGACACCCCAACTCTATGTATTCTATCCCTGCGTTACCTGCTAAGTTCTCATCCACTGTGTATTTACACAACAAGCCTGAACAGCCATGTGAGCGTCTACCTAGATACAGATGATGAGGCTGGAAATGACTCATCTGATTGGTCCAAGGGTCCTACACAAGAGACAAAAGAGAGAGAAAAGAAATGTTCAGTTCAGTGTATAATTCAAGTCTTCTCAGTTCTCCTCTCTGTGAAGAAATGACATCAACAACAATTACATGCTTTGCTTGATAAATAAAACATTTTTGGTGGAAATACATCATAGTCTTTCATCATAATGTTTCAGGTTTGTAGTTTTCAGACAGAAACACTTCTCCAGATGCAAATGTTTCCAGAGCTTGCTCTTCGACATCAGTCCCTCCCATATTGTAAACATAAAACATTTTCCCGGTATCTCATTTGATCCCAAGCACACGGTCCATAAGCAGATACACACATTGTGGCATAGGCATGGCACGGATCAGCTCAGACCTTGTTTTGCTGAGGAAACCTTGCACGACTGGCCAAAATGGCTACTCAGGATATTGTTGATTTGGATGTAATTGGTTAATTGAGTTTTAAGTGGTCAGTTGATACCTGTGCTATTCCTTGTGCTGCCCTATAAAGAGATATGTCTGTCTGTTGCTGTAACACTGTCAATATGGTTGGCATGGCTGAATTTAGGAGAACTGAGTGTGACAGCCTGAAGAGCCAAACATGATGAGTAAACAACGCTCTAACTCAATACAAAGTAAAACTGAATTAAATGTTTGTCAATGTTTAAAAACAATGCTGTATTTATGTAAATTACTGTGTTTTGATTGAGAATTAACTGTTAGTGACCGATCATACAGTAATGATGAAAGTACAATGTTTGACCTCTGCCTAGCAACATGTGACATGTGTTTTTCTGAAGCAGAGATTGGTTTGTTTGGTTAAGAGTCAGTTTATTATCTGAGTGCTCTGCTCTCTTTCATCTAGTTGAGAAGTTAAACGCTGGAGGAACATGTCCTTGTCAACTGTATTTTCCATTTGCATGGCTGTGGTTCTGTCCACGCAAAAAGCAGGTAGGCTACATTATCATAAACTACACACCGTGAGTCTGTATAATACAGTCTGTATAAAGTCTATGGTATTACCAGGTATAATTAGCTTTCCATCAATGAACTAATGACAGTGATCTTATTGTTGCATATTGTTTCATATAACATTTGTATTAAATGTTTCTGAATTGTTCTTTGACATGATTATCATGAATTATGAGAAAATTAAGTGTGTAATGAATTCAGATGAAAACTGTGATCATGCATAATTTGTTCTTCAATATTTCAGGTGGATATGAGGAGTACGTGGTGTCACACTGCTTATACTCTACAGAGCAACCGCATGAGTACATACAGTCTTGTATTTATAATAAGATTGAGTATATCAGGTTCAACAGCACTAAGGGCAGGTGGGAGGGATACACTGAGCATGGTCTGCATAATGCTAAGTTCTATAATGATGATCCTGCTATCATGGCTGATATGCGAGCGAAGCTGGAGCGTTACTGCAAGCCCCACGCTGAGATCAACCTCCCTGCCGTACTGGAGAAGACAGGTGAGCTGCCCTCCTCACCACAACAACATCACATCTCTCACTCACCAGATGATACGACACCTCTTTCATCTGTTCACTACAAAACCTGTAATGAAGCTTCTGTCTGGTGGATATGTTACGGTCAATGTGAGAAAACGGGGAATGTGAGCTTTTCCCGGTTATTGCGCACATTCCCGACCTCGCGGGGAATGTAGGAGAAACATGTGCGTTTCTCACATCTCCCGGGTAATGAGCACATTCCCCGACCTTGAGGGAGATGTGAGAAATTGGTTAGTATTTCTCACATCTCCCGCAAGGTCGGGGATTGTGCACATTAACCGGGAAATGCTTACAATTCCCGACCTTGTGGTAAATCTAGGAAAGCGCAACCGTATGCAGAACCTCTGCGCAGCCGGGTGGTGGGAGAGGGCTCATGTGACGCCTCGGAGGATGTGCACCATAAGAGGCCCCCACGGTAGTTGGGCTATCGTTACTGGCGCACACCTGGGAGAGATTTATCGTCTTTTCGTCTGTCTTTCGGCTAGCTAACGTGTAGGGTTCCTTTGGAGGTTCCCACCTTCCTGTTTTTGCAATGTTCCTTTTGCGTTTGTTAACTTGATCACCAGTGTAGGCCTATCCTCCTAATACTACTCACACTGTGTGCAGCATGGGCTATATTACTGTTCAAGGTCCCCACAGACTGTTATTAAAGGCTATATTACTGGTCAAAGTAGACCACAGACTGTTATTACCTGTAGGGGAGGACCGGGACGAATGAAACACTTTTTGGTTTGATCAGATTTACACAGAAATTAATAAAGATGGAGATTACATTTTTTGATGAGAAACAACTTGTACATGTCCTTTACTAACCTATTAGTTGTAAGTTTCGTTCTGTGGTGTAACAGTTCAATTCAAGACGAATGAACAGAAGATGTGAATGTTTCTCTTGTCCCTGCCGTGCGGGGTGAGTAAACAGAGGAGTGGGACGAGTTAAACAGTGAGATTGTTTTGCTTATTGTGTTGCGTAGCCTCGCGGCTTGTAGACTAATTATCTTAACTTTCAACACATGTATAGTTAGACCCAATTTAATGTTTCCATTAATGCAATTTATGCTATGTATTCGAAAACCATGGGCAAAATGTCAAGCGCTTCTAGCCCTCTCCCACCACCCGGCTGCGCAGAGGTTTGCATACGGTTGGACTTTGCTAGATTTACCGCAAGGTCGGGAATTGTAAGCATTTCCCGGTTAATGTGCACAATCCCCGACCATACGGGAGATGTGAGAAATACTAACCAATTTCTCACATCTCCCGCGAGGTCAGGGAATGTGCGCAATAACCGGGAAAAGCTCACATTCCCCGTTTTCTCACATTGACCGTAACATATATAAAACAAGATAGACCTGATGATGATTAAATGATGATGTTTTCATCTTGTGGGATGGGAGGATGATATTGTTTTTCACCATTCAGAACTGGTGGACTGCATTACTGGTCACCTCTGGGACTGAGAGAGATCTAGAAACAAACATGATGAATCTACACAGTTATATTAAAGATCAATAATAGAGTAGACATATTAAAGATAAATAATAGAGTAGACATATTAAAGACCAATAATAGAGTAGAAATATTAAAGATCAATAATAGAGTAGACATATTAAAGACCAATAATACAGTATATATAATACAGACCAATAATACAGTATATATAATAAAGACCAATAATACAGTATATATAATAAAGACCAATAATACAGTATATAAAATAAAGACCAATAATACAGTATATATAATACAGACCAATAATAGAGTTAATTAATAGAGAACAGAACCCTGATCAATATGATATGAATGATAGTGTTATATGAACTAATGTGTTGCTGTTTTTCCTCCACTATCAGTGGAGCCCTCTGTCAAACTTCGCTCAGTGACCCCCTCTAGTGGCAGACACCCTGCCATGCTGGTGTGCAGCGCCTATGACTTCTACCCCAAAAAGATCAGAGTGACCTGGAAGAGGGATGGACAGGAAGTGACCTCAGACGTGATCTCCACTGAGGAGTCGGTCAACGGTGACTGGTACTACCAGTTCCACTCCCAACTGGAGTACACGCCCAGATCCGGGGAGAAGATCTCCTGCATGGTGGAGCACGCCAGCCTGGACAGACCCCTCGTGAAGGACTGGGGTGAGTTCACTGTCCAGCTGTTGTTAGGGTGTTGTCATGGTGTACTAGGGTGAGTTCACTGTCCAGCTGTTGTTAGGGTGTTGTCATGGTGTACTAGGGTGAGTTCACTGTCCAGCTGTTGTTAGGGTGTTGTCATGGTGTACTAGGGTGAGTTCACTGTTCAGCTGTTGTTAGGGTGTTGTCATGGTGTACTGGGGTGAGTTCACTGCTCAGCTGTTGTTAGGGTGTTGTCATGGTGTACTAGGGTGAGTTCACTGCTCAGCTGTTGTTAGGGTGTTGTCATGGTGTACTAGGGTGAGTTCACTGTTCAGCTGTTGTTAGGGTGTTGTCATGGTGTACTAGGGTGAGTTCACTGCTCAGCTGTTGTTAGGGTGTTGTCATGGTGTACTAGGGTGAGTTCACTGCTCAGCTGTTGTTAGGGTGTTGTCATGGTGTACTGGGGTGAGTTCAGGTGAGCAGGGTACGAGTGCTGTGTTGTGGCTGGGTACCTGAATGACCCTGACTGTGACTGTGTGTGCTAGCGTATGATAGATGGTGGTCTGTCAGAAGCTACATACAGGACAGCTACAGTGTCATCACATGCTAACAGAAGGGTCATTTCTCCTTGACAGACCCGTCCCTGCCTGAGTCTGAGAGGAATAAGATCGCCATCGGGGCATCTGGGCTGGTGCTGGGACTGGTCTTTGCACTGGCTGGACTCATCTACTACCAGAAGAAGAAATCCAATGGTGAGTCATCAGCTGTGTGTAGAGAACATGTACAGTCTTCATAGTCATCTGTGTGTAGAGAGCATGTACAGTCTTCATAGTCATCCAGTCTTCACAGTCATCTGTGTGTTATGTACGCAGCACACTGTAAAATAATCATGATGTAAGAAAGATTCACTTATACATTGAGAGATGTATTTTTCAAGAATACTGCTCCTGTGTTCAGTGGATGGTGGCAGCAATGTTGATGTATTTGTTGAAATATCACATAGTGATTCTGTCACCTCTGTCTCTTCACCCTCTCTGTGTTTATTTCACAGGGCGGATGCTGGTGCCTGCTAGCTAAGGTGAGACTCCTCTTGTCACAGAAAAGTTTCACCAACTACTACAACTGACTGTGTCTGATGGTCATTGTAACGGTTTTCTTTTATCTTCTCAGGTTTGCAGGTCTGTTTCTGAATCCACTGCTGAACTAGACCTGATATTAGAGCTTCCTTCTAACCAGAAATCTCAGTGTCACAATTTTCAACAACAAATAAGCCTAATTCAATGGACGCTTAAAGAAGGTTGACGCGCTACCACTTACTTGATTGCTTGTTGCTTGTTTGAAGATCTGGATTTGTGAATGAATGTGTCGGGCTTAATCATAGTCAATAGTCCAAAAAAGGTCAGTCATAACTGAGGTCAAAAAGCATAATTAGATCTCTCAGAAATAAAATAAAATGTTTTCGCATTATAGCGGTATATCCTACGTTGCTTGCGGTTGAAAACCTATATCAGCTCAGCGTTCCTGTCTGCACAGCTGTGCCTCTACCTTATTATGTGAACGCCTGGTAGTGATGTCATCACATCATATCAAAAAACACAAAACTGCTCCTACATACCGGCCCCTATTGTTATGGGCAAAAAGCGTAAATAATAATATTCCAAAACTAAGAGCTATCAAACAAAAAATGTTCTGTCACGTTCTACGTGAGGGTGTGTGAGTGTGGGTCTTCACTGGCTGGCCGGAACCAGCAGACAGATCTTGTTGATTGGTCTCTCTATGAGACTGGTCTGCAGGGCCGTTGCTAGGAATTCTGGGCCCCCTTAAAGAATATTGGTGTGGGCCCCTACCCCTCCGACTTTTCGTCACCACTTTTTTCGACCCCTTTTAAAAAAAAATATATATATTATTATGTATAATTTAGTAATTATTTTTCTGTTTCTCTATGTTCTTTTTCCAATTAACCTCTCCATAGACATTTACTTGTGTTCTTCCTGTGTTTGGACTGTCTCTGTCTGTAGCAGTTTCATGACTGGAACTACTATGAGCCTCTTCACTCCCTTCACTCTGTTTCTAACTGGCTAGGACCTGGCTCTGTAGACAGTAAGACCAGAACAGTGTCTTCTTAAGACTTGGGAATAAATCTATGTAGCACTGTAGAGTTTACAGGAAGCTGGCTAGGCGGCTGTTGATTAACTAATAACCTCTCTTATTTCAAGAGCAAATACCCTCTCTAAAATAACAAAAAATAACAAATCAGCATTGAAACTGAAATCAACTCTATATGAATTTCTATGAATTAACAACACTATTTATTTATTTATTTATGTAATGTAACTGTTTCATACGTAGGCTATCTTAACCTGGATTACATCTACATGTTGCTATTCAGTACAGTAGTTCAGTAATAAGTTTAACTCGCCAACCAGTGTCTACCTCACTCACTCACCGTCTAAAGCATCTTCTGGGGGCTGGGGGTGGGTGTCTAGGTCAGACGAGGCCACAGCTGATTCTGTGAGTAGCAGGACATAAATGTTTTAAAAAGAAATCATGAATTAACTTAACACTATTTATGTATTTATTAACCATGCATTTCTTTATGTAATGTAACTGTTTCATATGTAGGCTCTCTTAACCTGGGTTAACTTAAAGCTACATTTTGCTATTCATAGCAGTACAGTAGTTTAGTAATAAGTTTAATAGCCAACCAGTGTCTACCTGTCACTCACTCACTCACCATCTAAAACATCTTCTGGGGGCTGGGATGTCTAGATCAGAGGGGCCACAGCTGATTATGTGAGTAGCAGCACATAAAGGTTTTAAAAAGACATGTCAACAGCTAGCATAGCACATTATAATATAAGCATTCATGAGAATGGAAACATGTGTCCTGGCTGCTGCTACTGGATTTTTATGCATTTATTTGGACAGGAAGTATTTGCAAGTGTGCCCGCTGGCAAGCTAGCTAACAGTAGCCACCTCACTAGTGCAGTGCAGTGGTTGAGGCTGGCTAGTGAAAGCTAGCTTACTAGAACTGTAGTAGCTGTCTAGTTAATGGTAGCTAACGTTATCTAGCAGCTATCTAACCAGATCGAGTTGTTACCAGAACATAAGCTTACTATCTAACGTTAGCTACCTAGCTTAGCACGTTCTAACACACTAGGCTAACGGCTCTCGTTGTCATGGTGAATGTGAGACCGCGGGCAACTGACCGACCGTCTAACAACACAGCTACTCTCACCTTTCTAACATATATATATATATAATAATATAATATAATACCGTCTGAACACAGCTACTCTCACCTTTCTAACATATATATATATATACATATAATAATATAATATAATACCGTCTTAACAACACAGCTACTCTCAGCTTTCTAACATATATATATATATATATATATATATATATAATAATATAATACCGTCTTAACACAGCTACTCTCACCTTTCTAACATATATATATATATATACATATAATATAATACCGTCTTAACACAGCTACTCTCACCTTTCTAACATATATATATATATACATATAATATAATACCGTCTTAACACAGCTACTCTCACCTTTCTAACATATATATATATATATATAATATAATATAATACCGTCTTAACAACACAGCTACTCTCACCTTTCTAACATATATATATATATATATATATATAATAATATAATATAATACCGTCTTAACAACACAGCTACTCTCACCTTTCTAACATATATATATATATATATATAATATAATATAATACCGTCTTAACAACACAGCTACTCTCACCTTTCTAACATATATATATATATATATAATAATATAATATAATACCGTCTTAACAACACAGCTACTCTCACCTTTCTTGTGGGAAAATGCTTATGGGCTCCCAGTCTGCTGCCTTTTCTCCTGGCCTCTCTCTCCACTCTTTTCTCCTGGCCTCTCTCTCCACTCTTTTCTCCTGGCCTCTCTCTCCACTCTTTTCTCCTGGCCTCTCTCTCCACTCTTTTCTCCTGGCCTCTCTCTCCACTCTTTTCTCCTGGCCTCTCTCTCCACTCTTTTCTCCTGGCCTCTCTCTCCACTCTTTTCTCCTGGCCTCCCTCTTCACTCTTTTCTCCTGGCCTCTCTCTCCACTCTTTTCTCTTGGCCTCTCTCTCCACTCTTTTCTCCTGGTCTCTCTCTCCACTCTTTTCTCCTGGCCTCTCTCTCCACTCTTTTCTCCTGGCCTCTCTCTCCACTCTTTTCTCCTGGCCTCTCTCTCCACTCTTTTCTCCTGGCCTCTCTCTCCACTCTTTTCTGGTGCCAGGATTATATGGGCTTGATGTTTATGATTGAACGTTAGGCTATTAGTGCTAGTATTTGACAGCCAGCCGGTATAGTGACGTTAATGTCAAAAGAGGTGAGACTTGCCAGCATGAACCATGGCATGGACCAAACCATTTAAGAAGGGGGATATTGCTCAGGAAATTAAAACTTTTTAAATCTGTATTGCATTATTTGTGGCTTAATTTGAATTCTGATGCAGCATTAGTGTGACTGATCTACATGCAGATAATTTCTTCATAGAAAGAGGGGCCTCTTGTTTTTTGTGGGCCCTGCTTGCTTTTGGGCCCTTATAATCATCATCACCTTTCACCGCTAAACGGCGCTGCTGGTCTGCGTCTGAAGCTTCACACTCCTCCCCACTTCTCTTTGATCAGGGTTAGTGCTCACCACTTCTCTTTGATCAGGATTAGTGAACCACTCTCGTGGTTACCCATGATCCTCTTGGAGAGTTGGTTGGAGTTGCTTCAATTTCCACATCATCATCATCCATGATCGAGAAGGAGCAGGATGAAGATAAAATCTTATTTTTACCTGCCCCCTTATCAAATGAGCATAGCATTGCTTAATGGTCAGCCCATTCCACCAACAAGCGCAATGCAACATAAACCAAACCAAGCATATATACGCATAAGATATATAATACATGAATAATAATCCAAGGTGAAAACCCAACTATGCATTTTCATAGAGTCTGAATGTTCTATATCTATACATTTTTTTAATTGAAATATTGTGCTACAGTGCTTTAGTTCATTATTCAAAGAGTTCCATAGTAATTATCAGTGTCTGTAACTCAATTTGCTCTTTCAATTTCAATAATCCAGATTTAATAAATAATATATTTGTGTGTTCCCGAAAACTTGCTTTATGAATAATTCTGACCGCTCTCTTCTGTAGAATGAACAATTGATTTACTGTATGTTGCTCTGATATGTATTACCCCACACTTCCACACAGTAGTTGATATATGGCAATAGGCCTGAACAGTACAGTGTTGGCATTGCATTGTATTTTTGCATTATATTATATTAACTTTGTTTAACACAAAAATACTATTTGACAGCTTTTTGTTTCCATGTCAGACCATTATCTAATATTACTCACAAAAATCGTGGTTCAGATACTCTTTCAATATTGCTTCCATCTATTGCCAGTAACACATTTTCATCATTTTTTCTCTTACCAAAAATCATACTTTTTGTTTTCTTTAGATTGAATGATAACTTATTTTCATCAAACCATCGTTTAAGTTTGACCATTTATTGTTCAATTGTATTTGCTAAAGTTTTTAAATCATGTCCAGAACTATAAAAATTGGTGTTTTGGTCTTTTGGTCTTTTGGTCTTTTTCACAATTATTATGTCTATCCCATCTATTGATGTTTTACTTTTCAATTTCGTTACCATGGACACAATTTCCCTTTCACTGACATCTCCCAGAAACATAGACTGTAGCACTTTGCTTCCCTCTCTCCATCCACCCTGTGCAGCCCCATCAGTGGGGTTTTCAATGGTATTTGAAGTTAGCCAGCCTTCGTTATGAAGCCCTTAAAATAAGTGTTTTCAATCACAGAAGAAGCAAAGGGTTTTTGATGAGGAAGATGCAGGAGGTGCTGGGGCAGGTGGAGGAGTGGGCGGGGAGGTGGGGGGTTTAGGTTGTCGGTGGAGAAGCCGAAGATGGTGGTGTTTGGGCACAAGCGGAAGGGGGGAGGGCTGGGGTTGTCCCTGTATGGGCAGCCACTGGAGAGGGTTAAGATATTTCGGTTTCTGGGGGTGTACTTTGATGAGAGGCTGACCTGGAGGGTGCATGTGGATAGAACGGTGGAGAGGTGTGAGAAGGTGGTGAATGTGTTGATAGAACGGTGGAGAGGTGTGAGAAGGTGGTGAATGTGTTGATAGAACGGTGGAGAGGTGTGAGAAGGTGGTGAATGTGTTGATAGAACGGTGGAGAGGTGTGAGAAGGTGGTGAATGTGTTGATAGAACGGTGGAGAGGTGTGAGAAGGTGGGAATGTGTTGATAGAACGGTGGAGAGGTGTGAGAAGGTGGTGAATGTGTTGATAGAACGGTGGAGAGGTGTGAGAAGGTGGTGAATGTGTTGATAGAACGGTGGAGAGGTGTGAGAAGGTGGTGAATGTGTTGATAGAACGGTGGAGAGGTGTGAGAAGGTGGTGAATGTGTTGATAGAACGGTGGAGAGGTGTGAGAAGGTGGTGAATGTGTTGATAGAACGGTGGAGAGGTGTGAGAAGGTGGTGAATGTGTTGATAGAACGGTGGAGAGGTGTGAGAAGGTGGTGAATGTGTTGATAGAACGGTGGAGAGTTGTGAGAAGGTGGTGAATGTGTTGATAGAACGGTGGAGAGGTGTGAGAAGGTGGTGAATGTGTTGATAGAACGGTGGAGAGGTGTGAGAAGGTGGTGAATGTGTTGAGGTGCCTTGCGGGGAGTGATTGGGGGGCTGTCAGGGGGACGATGCTTATGGTGTATCAGGCTTTGATCCGGTCTGTCCTGGACTATGGTGGCCTCGCGTATCAGATCTTCACAGATGGTTCGGTGGACCCCCGGAGTGGGAAGGCTGGTTTTGCCATCCATACCCCCCAGTTGCGTTTTACCGAGGGCAGGCGGCTGCCTGATGGGCTGTCGGTGTTCACTGCTGAGGTGATGGCGCTGGTGTGGGCGCTGGACTGGGTTGAGCGTGCGCGCCCGCAGCGGGGGGTTGTGTGTTCTGACTCAGCGGCTGCCCTGGGGGGCCTGAGCGGGGGTTCACGGGTTAGGACCGATCTCATTCTGGAACTGGTGATGGCTCTGTACTGGGTGGAGAGGGTGGGGGGTAGGGTAGGGCTCTGTACTGGGTGGAGAGGGTGGGGGGTAGGGTAGGGCTCTGTACTGGGTGGAGAGGGTGGGGGGTAGGGTAGGGCTCTGTACTGGGTGGAGAGGGTGGGGGGTAGGGTGGGGCTCTGTACTGGGTGGAGAGGGTGGGGGGTAGGGTAGGGCTCTGTACTGGGTGGAGAGGGTGGGGGGTAGGGTAGGGCTCTGTACTGGGTGGAGAGGGTGGGGGGTAGGGTAGGGGGGTTATTAATAACCTAAGTACACATTTCCATTTCCAGAGCATCACCATCTAGTGTCTCAAGCATGCAGTACCCAAGTGTTTCCTTCTTTGTTTTTTGAACATATATTTATGTGTCATGGTTATCATTTCTGTTGGTAGTAGGTTCCATGGGTTGTTGCAGATCAGAACAGTACGCTGGTGCAGTAAGTCACTATCATGCTAACGTATACCCACTGTCTCTGTTCAGTTTGAGGACAGCGAAGACGACTTTGACAGGTTCGACTCGGACGACGAGCTGTCGTACCGGCGCGACTCGGTCTACAGCTGCGTCCCGCTGCCCTACTTCCACAGCTTCCTCCACATCAAAGGTGACTACATCCTCTTCATGGATTCGCTGGTTGAACACGATGAGTTTTTCATCTACATACTCCGTAATCTACAGATCACACATGAGCTACGAATCACAGTTGACTGGGATATTATCAAAGTTACATACAGTTGCGAATTGGATTCTCAGTGCTGTCTAGAGATGGAACGGCATGAAAATCACTTTTATGGAGACCAAAATGATCATGGTTATCAGTATTATTGTGGTATTGTTAAAATGTGCTGAAAATGTTCAAAAACGACTGCTAGACACTGAAATCATTTTCATATTGAAAACCACAAATAAAATTAGCAGCACCAATTTTGTTGTTTGCTTAAGCATTAAAAATAATGCGTCTTGGAGAGTGTTGCTAACTTTGGTTGATGCTGGAGAGCATTTACAGTGAGTTTTTCAAAGCAAAAAAATCAAGCATGGTTTTAGTGATCATTTTATCACTAAAATGTAATTTAATTTTATCACAGTTGATCATTATACCCATTATACCGGAGCTGTCATTTCAAATCTGACTGAAAGATCATTTTTAGGGTTTAGTGGGTATCTAGATGGCACTGCAGTCATTAACTAGAAAATTGCATGTGAATGCTGAGCAGCTGAATGGAATAGCAAAAGCATTGCTGGAAATGCATGAATGTGAAAAATCTGAAATGTCAAATGCATCACACCTGAATGGTTGATAATCCTGGAAGCTGAAAAGCCTGGAAGCTGAAATGTGAAACTGGCAGAATTTGAAGCTGAACTGCATTGCCTAAAGAAGCTAAAAGCTGAAATACATTGCTACAAAAGGTGGAAGATAAACTGTAATACTGTCAAAGCTGAAACATGGACTAAATGATGGAATGTATTGCTAAAAGCTTGTAAGATGGAGAACCTGGAAGCTTAGCTGAAATGTAAAACTGGCAGAATTGGAATTGCATTACCTAAAGAAGCTAAGAACTTAAATACTTTTAAACTTTTCAACCTGAGTAGTTTAAGCCTTTAGTCTTTAGCTTGAAAGATGAGCAATAGAGTAATACTGTCAAAGTTGAAAGATGGAATAAATTATGAAATGTATAGCTTAAAAGCTTGGAAGCCTGTCGGGGACAGTACAGTGACCTCTGGGCAATCTCTATGCACTAAACGGTGAAGACCGTGTGTCTCTAGCCCACATGGGCTGAGTTCTGTGGTTCATGGCGTGGATAGTGGCGTGGTGGAAAGACTGCCCCCTTGGGTCAGAGCTGGTCGGGGGCAGTGCATTGACCTCCGGGCAATCTCTTTGCACCCACTGGTGAAGACCGTGTGTCTCTAGCTCACTCGGGCTGAGTCGTGGGGTCTGTGGCGTGGATAGTGGCGTGGTGGCAAGACTCCGCCTCCTTGGGTCACAACCGATCGGGGACAGTACAGTGATCTCTTGGCAATCTCCATGCACCCACCCATGAAGACTGTGTCTCTAGCCACCTCAGAGACTGTGTTGTGAGGTCCGTGGTGTGGTAGTGGCGTGGTGGCGAAACTCCACCCCCTCGGGTCAGAGCAGGTCGGGGGCAGTGCAGTCATGTCCGGGCAATCTCCATGCACCCACCAGTGAAGACTGTGTGTCTGTAGCTCACTCAGGGTCTTAGTTGTTGCGTCTTTGGCGTAGATAGTGGCATGGTGGCGAGACTCCGCTCCCTCAGGTCAGAGCCGTTCGGGGACATTGTAGCCCTCTCTGGGCCTCCAACAGGCACCCAGCGGTGAAGACCGCGTGTCTTTAGCCGCCTCAGAGGCTGTGTTGTGAGGTCCGTGGTGTGGTAGTGGTCTGGGAGCGAGACTCCGCCCCCTCGGGTCAGAGCCGGTCGAGGACAGTGTACTGCTCTCCGGGCCACCCACATGCTCCAGGCCACCCACATGCACGCAACTGTGAAAGCTGTGTCTTTAGCCAACTCAGGGGCTGAGATGTGGGGACTGTGGCGTGGATAATGGCGTGATGGCGAGACTCCGTCTCCAGAGCCAGTCAGGAGGAGGTCAGTGATTGCCAGGCACCCCTCATTGGAGACCGTGTGTCTATAGCCCACTCCGGGGCCGAGCAGTAGCTATGGAGGTTTTGTATGGAAGTTGAAGTGAGAAGCAGTTGCAGTGAGAAGTAGTATGTGTTTGTTATAAGTACAGCTAGTACTACACTGAAAATTGATTTAACCACTCGTCATAACTCATGGTTTTATTGAGTTCAATAGCTGAAAGAGGAAAAAAGGTATTAATATGAGTTTACAGCCTGAAAAAGACTGTCATTCTGAATATTTCTTTGAATATAAGGAAGGAAGGAAGGAAGGAAGGAAGGAAGGAAGGAAGGAAGGAAGGAAGGAAGGAATATGAATGCTACCACAGTAGTCATAAAAGGGTGCCTGTACAGAGAGCCTGCACGTTTCCCCAAATTCAAATCCCAACTGAAATTGTGAGCATCCTCTCATTCACTTCAATGGAAAGGCATGCCGGCTTCAGACAGCTCTCTCTCAAAAAGTATAAAGGTCACAGCCTAGATATTGACACCGTAGGAATCTGGAGAAAATGCTGAACATTTTAGGCTATGATATGTCCGTGTAGCTTAAAAACTGTAGGCACGGCGACGAGTTAGAAAAAGGGTAAAAATGCAAAATTAGCAGCTCAAAAGTTAGTGTGGGCCCATACGTTTCAATGGAGAGTGCAGTTGCCGAACAAATCATCATACAGCGAAAACTATGTCACACAGCTTAGATACTTACATTGTACGAATCAGCACAGTTGTGTGAACATTTTGATATAAAATATGTGTGTGAGCTGTTAAAACTGTAGGCATAGCGACAAATTAGAAAAAGGGTAAAAATACAAAATGAACAGCTCAAAAGTTAGAGTGTGTTGCCATACGTTTCAATGAGGAGCACAGATGCCGAACAAATCGTCATACAGCGAAAACTGTAAGTCACACAACTTATAGACTTACATTGTACGAATCACCACAGTTGTGTGAACATTTTGATATATAACATGTGTGTGAGCGTCCAAAACTGTAGGAGTGCCAGCAGTTTACAAAATGTGTGAATATTTTCAAAGCAACTGCTGCCACCACTCTAAAAACATAATGATACTGAACATTCCACCAGCTTCTGCAAGCCAGCCCACCTAACTATAAAGAACTGGATAACAATAGTGTGAATGTTTACAGCATTCACACTCACAAGGCCAAGACCATGAGTAGTGACAGTCCCCCAGCAGGTAGAGGCCCTGTCTCAATACTCTCAGGACCAGGTAGAGGCCCTGTCTCAATACTCTCAGGACCAGGTAGAGGCCCTGTCTCAATACTCTCAGGACCAGGTAGAGGCCCTGTCTCAATACTCTCAGGACCAGGTAGAGGCCCTGTCTCAATACTCTCAGGACCAGGTAGAGGCCCTGTCTCAATACTCTCAGGACCAGGTAGAGGCCCTGTCTCAATACTCTCAGGACACACTTTCCCCCTCTTCCTAGTAGAAATCACTGACCTGTGAAGTATAGCAATCATGTCAGAGATGACCTGGAGGGCAGAGGAAGGGAGCAGGGGAGTTGGAAAGGGTTCAGAGTGGGTTTGGCTGGGTACCCCCCCACCATGCCCCCCGCCCCCCCACGCCTGGCTGCTCCCCGTCTCATGAGGGGCTCAGAGGAGCAGATGGAGGTGTGGAGCGTGACCTTCCTCTTCACCCTGGCTCCCCTCAATGACACTCTGTCTCTCCTTTATTCTGAGTCAGGAAAGGATCCATCTCCTCATGGTCTCTCTCTCTCTCTCTCCCTCTCTCTCTCCTCCCCCCCCCCCCCCCCCCCCCAGGCGGTCTGATGAACACGTGGCGCCGGCGTTGGTGCGTGCTGAAGGACGAGACGTTCCTGTGGTTCCGGGCCAAGCAGGAGGCACTGAAGCAGGGCTGGCTCAACAAGAAGGGCGGCGGCTCGTCCACTCTGTCCCGCCGCAACTGGAAGCGCCGCTGGTTCGTCCTGCGCCAGAGCAAGCTCATGTACTTCGAGAACGACGGCGAGGACAAGATGAAGGGCATGCTGGATATGCACGCCGCCAAGTAAGCCTCCCCTCTCCCTAGTGCCTCTCTCTCTCCCCCCGAACTTCTAACCAGGTCCAGTAGATGCCCCCCTGTCACCCGCAGACCACCCTGAGTCCGATAGATACCCCCGTGTCTGCTGTGGATGTCCAGTACAGCCACTAACCCTGTCATCCTCCCTAGTGTCTCTCCCTCTTATACTCTTAACACACACACACACGTACACACACACATACACCAGTCCACTTCCGGCTTTAGGCCTGGACCTGGGCCCAGTCCCCCTTCCCCTCACCCTAACCCGGGTCCGTATCCTTTTCCTAGCCCCACCCTACCCCTGACCCCTGCCTCTACCTGGACCCAGGCACACTCACACTCACACACACACAGACACACACCAGTCCTGGGCTCAGATCCCCTCCCCCTCACCCTAACCCGGGTCCGTATCCTTTTCCTGAGTCTGGGGGTTGAAGTTTGAGCGGCGCCTGATTCTTCTGTGTTGCAGGGAGATTGTGGACAACACGGGGAAGGAGAATGGAATCGACATCGTGATGCCGGAGCGGACCTACCACCTGATCGCAGAGTCTGCCGAGGACGCCAGGTACGTCTCCATGACAGCACAGGGACAATACGTCCCATTCGTCATGGACAGACACTATGCATTATGTTGCCTTTGTTCGTTTCATTTTTGTGTGTGTGTGTCTGGCGTGTGCACACATGCGTATGTGATTGGTGAGCCGATCGCGATTGGTGAGCCGATTGGCTGACGCCCTCTCCCTGTCTCTCTGTGATTGTCTGACACCCTCTCCCTCTCTCTCTGATTGGCTGCAGCCAGTGGTTCAGCGTGCTGAGTCAGGTGCACGGTTCCACGGAGCAGGAGATCAGGGAGATGCATGACGAGCAGGCCAACCCCCAGAATGCCGTGGTGAGTCCTGCACCTACAGGGGTTAATACTGTTATGGGCGGTTTCAGAAAGCGTGTAGAGTGAGAAGGGAATGGTTTTGTACTGTTGGGGGAGGGGGTGGTTGGTTGTGTGTGTGTGTGTGTTTGTGTGTGTGTGTGTGTGTGTGTGTGTGTGTGTGCGTGTGTGTTTGTGTGCATTCATGTTTATAGTCTCTCTTATAAAGGTTTATCACTCCCCCGTCTCTCTCTCCCTCTCTCTCTCTCTCTCTCTCTCTCTCTCTCTCTCTCTCTATCTCTCTCTCTCTCAGGGAACCTTGGATGTAGGGATGATAGACTCGGTCTGTGCCTCAGACAACCCTGAGAGGTAAGAGTCATCACACTGCAGTAACCATGAGTACATCAGCTACCATCACACTGCAGTAACCATGAGTACATCAGCTACCATCACACTGCAGTAACCATGAGTACATCAGCTACCATCACACTGCAGTAACCATGAGTACATCAGCTACCATCACACTGCAGTAACCATGAGTACATCAGCTACCATCACACTGCA
>NC_140257.1:5010396-5077896 GCF_949987555.1 Borostomias antarcticus | reverse complement strand
TCTCTCTCTCTCTCTCTCTCTCTCTCTCTCCTCCAGGCCCATGAGGCAGTCATTAGAGGCCAGTACCCAGCCCCAGAGGAGACTCTCCAGTTCCTTGCTGCCCTGAGACTACAATACCTCCTCGGGGACTACAACTCCCAGTCCGCCGTGCCTGAGATGTCTCAGATGTTCCCCATGGCCCGGCTGCGCGCCCGCATCCAAAACTCGGCGAAGACCTTCGCGCCGGGCACGGGCTCTGTGGCGGAACGCTCCGGAACCGCGGAGAAGAAGCGCTCCAGCTTCCTGGAGGGGACGCTGAGGAGGAGCTTCCGCAGCGGGTCGCTGAGTCGGCAGAAGCTGGAGGAGGAGAACACGCTGGAGGGGTGGATGAGGGAGGAGATCGCCGCGGCCCGGGCCAGCCTGCTGGACAAGTGGAAGAAGCTGCAGGGGATGAGCCAGGAGCAGGCGATGGTCAAATTCATGGCCCTGGTCAAAGAGTGGCCCGGCTACGGCTCCACACTCTTCAACGTGGAGGTGAGAGTTCTGTCCGTCCCATCCACTACCCTGATTCTGTGGTGAGGGAAAAAACGCTTTTAATATGATATTTGTCATGGGGGCCTTTCATATTCTGGTCCTCAGTGGGTATGAGGTAAATGTTTCAAGAAGATTTCCTGATCATTGACCTGGAACCGCAACCCATGCATACATCCCCTCTTCCTGTGTCCTGTTGTCCAGTGTCGGGACGGAAGCTTCCCTCTGGAGCTGTGGCTGGGAGTGAGCAAGGAGGCCATCTCGGTCTACAAGCGCGGCGAGCCCTGGCCCCTGGAGGTGTTCCCCTACGAGCTCATCCTCTCCTTCGGGGCCCCGCTGGCAAACGCCTACAAGATGACCGTGGAGGGCCGGGAACTGCTGTTTGAAACCAGTCTGGTATGTAGATGCTGAGAATCCCTCCGTTTTGGGAATGTTTAGTATCCAGTCACGTAGAAAATGTAACAGTATTTAGACGTCATTCACTCCTGAGTTAGAGGGCTTTCCCGCCATTTGGTAACACAGGCTGAGAAAACATCTGATTTGATGGCTTTTATACACAGTCGCAATGTGTTATGAATGGAGCTTGTATTGTGGGTCTGTGGTTGAATGCGCATCATTGAGAGTGTCCACGTCTCTGAGCTGAGACAGTAAGAACCGTCAAGTCCTGACCCTTGTCTGCTCTGTCCCCTAGGTTATGGACATCGCCAAGCTGATGAAAGCTTACATCAGCATGATCGTCAAGAAACGTTACAGCAACTCCCAGTCCGTCAGCAGCCACGGCAGCCAATGCAGTGCCTGGTGAGGCCTTTGCCCCCTGACCCATTCAACCTTTAACCTTTGGTCACCCGCCGACGGCCTGGAGAGGTCGAGAGCGGCCAGCGATCGCCCTGCCAAGACAGCCAGCCTCGTTTTGGAGAAATGCTTTGGGACTCTTTGGGCTGGACAAGGAAACGCATATAACACAGCTCTTACTGTAGCGCTAACCAGCTTGCACTGTCTTTCTGATGCCGTGCTAACGCTTCGTTACGGGGGAGGCGTCCCATTCGATGTCACCGAGGCAGTTCCTGTACGTGTTGAGGAAGGTGAGCAGACAGTCAGAATGTAAAAAGGCAGCATGGATGGAGAGACCACAGGAGACCGCTGTTGTATTTGAACGGGTCAAGCTTCATTTAGACCCACTCCTTTGCCTAGGAAAACTCTGGGACTGCTAACTGGTGATCCTTACTATCTTTGGCGTTACCAAAATATGTAAATATATTCAACTCAGTAGTCAAAAGCATTTCAAGTTCTGTCTTTGAATGCGATGGCGTGTGTTTGTTTGAAGAGGACTTTGCCAGAGACATCGATGTCACACAAGTTCCTGGTTATGAAAACGAACGCAAACCTTTGCTAGAGCAACTTCATACGCTGTTGTACTTCTGGAAAAATAAATATTAAGACAGTAAGAACGGTTCCAGGTTCGTGACACTCTTTGGCAAAGTTGTAGTAGATTCAGAAGGTGCTTTATGTATTTCCCTCTACCGACGGTCTTGTAACGTTCCTGCAACGTCGTTTCAACGACCCACAGCATTTCACTGAGCTCCGCGGGCGGCAGCTCCTCCCAAAGATACGCAGGACTTCTCTAACGCCGTGCCTTCATGTATATTGTGTACACTTGTTCTTTTTGACCTGTTTTGACTCTTAAATGTGCAATGTTATATATATATTATATATATATGAATATAATCAAGTGTCTGTATATTTGATAAATCTCTGCTTTCTCTTTCCTGGATTATGACTACACAGCGATACTGACGAGATAACCTTGTTATTCTCCTCCCAAGTCAGTTTCAAAGCTGACGTTGGAAGTAACATCAGCGATATACAATACTGCTCTCGATGTATCTTTTTTATTCCATTTGTATTAGCTGTGTGATGTATTAAAAATAATGTTTCTAACAATAAATGCATCCATATTTATTGGAGATGTGAGTTATTGTCTGGGGCGTATACGGATCAGAGCTAAAGAGTGAACATTAACTGCTACTGTGAAGAGAGACATCCACTCTCACTTCACAACCCGGCCCAAAAACAACCCCTAGCTCATATCCTTCTTACAGCCGGCTCTAACAGAACTATGGCTGTCATGTCAGGGAAGGTTGAGGGAGGTGGTGAATATGATACACTCCTACCTTCTAACCAGGTCCAGTGGATGCCCCACTGTCACCAGCAGACCACCCTGAGTTCGATAAATACCCCTGTGTCAGCTGTGGATGTCGTAGCATTTAGTTAACACACACACACACGTACACACAGACATACACCAGCCCACGTCCGGCTTTAGGCCTGGGCCATAGCAAACACACACCAGTATTTGCCATGTCTCTCCACAACTCCTCCACAAACTCCTGCAGAGCTGGATGCTGATGTCACATGCTGTGACTTCTGGGGGGGCATTATAACTATTATAACTTGGGGAGTATTATAACTATAATAATTATTATCACAACTATGCTAAACTTCCCCTATATCTTAACTGACAGTCCGCTCTGTACATTGTTATGGAGGCCCGGTATGATGATGATGGTGTTAGGGGGCGGGCTCGGAGCACGTCACCAGCGCTCTCCGTGCGCTCCGACCTGCCGTCTACCTCAGCGCGCTCCACTAGGGCGTTGGCTAGGCAACGGCACACCTGGGCTCAATCCCCAATCAGCACACCTGAGACTGACGAGCAGCAACCCCTACAAAAGCCTCGTTGACCAGCCTGCCGGTGCCAGAACGTGGCCACCTACCCGGTTTGTCTCCAGCCTTTTTTCTTGCCTGATCATTTTCCCGGCGTGTTTTGTGTCTCATCCTCGTCTGTGTTGTTTTCCTAAGGACCCCCAGCTCATACAGTATGTCTCCTCTCGTCTCTCCCCGGAATCCCAGCCCCTCCCGTGCCTACCTGAAACCCCTGCCCCTCCCATGCCTACCTGGAGCCCCTGCCCCTCCCATGCCTACCTGGAACCCCTCAGACCGAACCCCTGAACTCGACCCTCGCTCTGCTCACGGACCTCTTTGGATCACGGACATTGTTCTGACGCCTGAGCACATAGTCCAACGCCCCACCGTTCATATTTGATTTGATTTATTGATTTGCTGAGGGACACCGCAGGTTAATGAACAATCACTATAGGATTACAGAGCAATGCAGATAGCAAATGGAAACTATCCAGGTTGTAGCCAGAAGCTAATTTCCACCTGTAGTCCCTGGGAAGATGTTCCCTAAAAATAAGAATACAAAACTAAAAACATACATCAAGATACAGAAACGTCAAAATACAGTGGCAATATACAATAGTAATACATAATATACATACTGCACCACGCCTGGTTACTCACATCTACTCACAGCCTAACACTGCACCCACACATCATTACGTGCAATGTCCTTCTGTATAGTTGCTCGCTGGCTTTTCACCAGTGCCTCAAACATCCTTTCTGAGCGAGGGACCACATCAGCTGTCAGTGGCCTACTGTTGTGTCACTAGACACACCTTGCACCAAAAATACAACTTCTCCATTTCCAACATACATTTCCTTCTTTCTCTTCCTCCCTCAAGTCGTTCTACTAACATTCTCTTGTACTTTGCAGAACATTTTAAACAAAATGCAGGAAAAATAAAATACAGGAATAAAAGTTACAGTGCAGTGTATGAATAAATAATTATTTGATTTAATAAAAAGCGGCAGCAAAAAGAAGTCTTCACACACACACACACAGCTACCACTTTGTTATGTCCGCCTGCTCCTAACACACAGCCTGCTGCTCCTAACAGTCAATCATGAGGCTGTAACTCTACGCATGACACATGGTCAAGAGGTTGTTGTTCCACTAAACGTGAGAATGTAGCCTGGTCCCAGCCCCTGAATAGCACTCCCATTTCAGGGCGTGGAAAGGCTCTCGTTCAGGGTGGTTTCTCATGTGGAATTCCAACCAGGCCAATCAGCATCCTTTGAATGTGATGACGGAGTTAAACTGTGCAATGTGGTTGGTCAGGGCAGTGGTCTTTAAACTCTTTTCGATAATGTACCCCCTTTGAAATATTGTGTCAGCCAAGTACCCCTAAAAGCCTTTAAAGAGGAACACTACAGCACCATCAGTGTCATGTGTAATGTAATCAGTGAAATGAAATTTAGGCTAACATTTGACATTGGACACATTTTTGTCTAGCATAATCTGGGCCAATACAACAGCAGCTGGAAGTAACAGGCCTTTGTCATAGAAATTATAGTTTCATCATCTCCTTTTGTAATTCACCACCTCCCTCAACTTTTCACATAGCTGTGCTAACCTAATTCATGACAGGATGACCTCCAGGAGGTCCACACACCTAGAAATCTGTCTACTCCAGAATAACCATCCTTTGTCCCTTTGTCTCCAAGAAATTACCGCCTTTTCTCATGTCACGTGTCTGTATTCTCGACCACGCCTGCCATTTCATATGACGTACAATGGGTTAGCCAATCACATCCTCAAAGCGCCATACGTGTGTTTTGCTTGAATATAAAGGCTGCGCTGACCAAGAGGCGGCACTTCTTTGGGATACCACTCATGTGCGTCGTCTGGAAGTCCTTGCGCTCGTATGTTTTCTCAATAAACCAGACTTAACCTGTTTGAGCGAATCTTGGTAAATCCTTTTGGACTAGATCAGTTAAAATCCATTACACCTTCAGCTGTGGTGAAGGGCTTTCTGGCTTTAGCTACAAGCAAAGACACCGCATAGAAGCCTCAAGCGCTTTAGCTGATGTTGTGGAGACTATTGAATACAAAATGTGGTTTATCCAACTTACAATAAAAAATACATTTAAATCTTTTTAGTGAACCAATTATAGTATATAAAGAAATGTAATTAACATTTTTTAAGTGTCTCACGTACCCCCTGCGGGGCTCCAGGGTACCCCTGCGTCCCCCCATGTGAGAACCACTGGGTCAGGGGGTGAAATCATCACTGAGGACGCCCTCTTCTGCAACGCCCATCTCAGAAAACGCACTTTCAGACTGAGTAACCAAGTTAAGTGAAATGTCAGTCTGGGTGTCAGGCTGATTAGAATGGGCAGCGTGTGATCCTAAGGGACTGAGACCGTGGTGTCATGGTTGGTGCCAGACCTGGTGGTTCTAGTGTCTGAGACGTGGTGGTTCTAGTGTCTCAGACGTGGTGGTTCTAGTGTCTCAGACGTGGTGGTTCTAGTGTCTGAGACGTGGTGGTTCTAGTGTCTGAGACGTGGTGGTTCTAGTGTCTGAGACCTGGTGGTTCTAGTGTCTGAGACGTGGTGGTTCTAGTGTCTCAGACGTGGTGGTTCTAGCGTCTCAGACGTGGTGGTTCTAGCGTCTCAGACGTGGTGGTTCTAGTGTCTGAGACGTGGTGGTTCTAGCGTCTCTGACGTGGTGGTTCTAGCGTCTCTGACGTGGTGGTTCTAGTGTCTCAGACGTGCTGGTTCTAGTGTCTCAGACGTGGTGGTTCTAGCGTCTCTGACGTGGTGGTTCTAGCGTCTCAGACGTGGTGGTTCTAGCGTCTCAGATGTGGTGGTTCTAGCGTCTCAGACGTGGTGGTTCTAGTGTCTCAGACATGGTGGTTCTAGCATCTCAGATGTGGTGGTTCTAGCGTCTCAGACGTGGTGGTTCTAGCGTCTCAGACGTGGTGGTTCTAGCGTCTCAGACGTGCTGGTTCTAGTGTCTCAGACGTGGTGGTTCTAGCGTTTCAGAAACACCTGCTGTCCTCCTCGTCTTCTCACGCTCGCCAGTCTCCATCCTGGCCAATCCCACGCTGATCCTTCACTTCCCTCTGTCCCCCCCAGCAGAGCACTACAAGAGTCAACTCCTGAGGAGGAGTCCTAGGGGGATGAGTCCTGTGGAGGAGTCCTGTGGGGATGAGTCTTATGGATGAGTCCTTGTGAACAGACCCAGGCCAGCCTCCAGACAGTCCTCTAGCTCCGGGGGACCAGCCTCTCTGATACCCTGGCTATGGTCACAGGGTTCACTGGGGTCAAGGGTCACAGGGTCCTCCCGCCCTCTCCTCCTCCACCGTTTGTAAACTGCCATCCTCTCCTCCTGCCCCTCTGTTCCTGGGGCTCGTAGTTCTTCTGGGATTTGTAGTTCTGCAGGTGATATGGCTGCAGGCACACACAGAACCTATGGGAGAATCAAGTCCTTTAACAAAATATGAACAATATATAATTCACCAGGGATTCATGACCACGCAATGGGCAAGGTTGTTTAACAGAAAACACACCTCTGTATTCGCTTGAGATTCTCCTCCATCTCCTGATTAGCTAGCTCCACCAGGAAGTGGATGTAATCAGTGTGCGAAATACCCGTCAATATTCGGGGGGGTCCCCATCTCACGTGTGTTGCGCAATACCGGTCGAAAATGTCTTTCTCAATATGCAGTAGGCCTATAACATTACAATATTTCATGGATGCAAGCCAAGACAATCAGTCTATAGCCTACATGACAGCACACACACATGCACACACACACACACACACACACATGCGCACACACACACATGCGCACACACACACATGCGCAACACACACACACACACACACACACACACACACACACATGCGCACACACACCCGTCACCAGGGCTCAGTGCTAGGGTGGGCCAATGAACTGCAATGGGGGGCACAATTATTACTAACTATTTTTGATAATCCAATATGCTATAGTATTCGTAATGCAACCCTGACATGCATAGGAGGTTGCACTGGATAAAGTTATTTTATAACAAGGAGAGGCCAAGTTGTGCATTACAATGCAGACACGACAAAAATTGGCACCAATCCGGCGCACTTACAAGAGTGAGTTTCTAGTAGAGTGAACCGGTGGGAATGCCTTCGGAATGCTGCACCATACATTCCTGTGGCACATTATTGCCCAAGGGCACACACGTCAGCCAATCACACGTTAGCCAATCACACGTTAGCCAATCACACGTCAGCCAATCACACGTCAGCTTATCACACGTCAGCCAATCACACGTTAGCCAATCACACGTCAGCCAATCACACGTCAGCTTATCACACGTCAACCAATCACACGTCAGCCAATCACACGTCAGCCACACAGGAGCTTGAGACACAGCAGGTCTACATGTTCATCATGAAACCCTCACACACACACACACACACACACACACATGCCTACCCACACAAAGGAAAATCACCAGGGCCAAAATGCTAAAAAATTGTGAATAAAAATAGCAATTCAAATCCTCTCCAAGTGTGTTTGATAGCTTGTTTCAAGTGCAGCCCATCCCTCTTTCTTGCATTGTCCATGGTTTGGACCACTAGTAACTGAAATAATTAATAGACAGGTTATCAGTATCTTAAACATTTTGACTTCATATCTATTTTGTGTGATTTTGTGTCATGAGATTTCCCACGATTGTGAAAAATGAGCTCAGTCAGACAGTGAAGAATAGAGGTCTATATATGCTGGTAGGCTACTCGCCATAAAACTCAGGCTTTCCCCCAAAATTGCGTTCTCATCACCCCCCAAAGACCCCTTCTGAGACAGGAAAAACCATGCTTGTATATACTGTATATGCTCCTGTATATGAAATATCAGCTCATAAACATGAAACATATGCAAACAAATCAAAACAAAGTGTTAAAATTATTAAACAATCCATTATCTTGGGTATTACATGAGGCTTCTATGAGAACTACTTGAGAGTCTTTGTCTTCATACAGCCATTTTCAATGGGGGGCCAGAAACACCTCCAGTTGTTGTATAGGTACAAATATGTTGTTTTAGGTCAGCTTTAGGTTTCTATAGTACTTTCTCTTTGCTGCTTCACTCCTCTGGACACTCTGCTGGTCAGCATTCCTTGGTTTTGGTGTCTTCAGTTTTTAATTGTTGTGTCCATGGTCACCATGTTGGCAAGCGGTCATTTAATACAAACGACGCTAGGCAGGGAGTGTAGCATGCTTCACTTTTGGTTTAGAATCTTGTTCAGCACTCTGTGAAAAAACCTGTGAAACGCTGTGAAAATGATGTATGATTGACTGTTTAAATAATGCAGGGATATTATTTGATAGATTTATGATTGACTGTTTGAATGATTCAGGGATATTATTTGATAGATTTATGATTGACAGTTTGAATGATGCAGGGATATTATTTGATAGATTTATGATTGACGGTTTGAATGATTCAGGGATGTTATTTGATAGATTTATGATTGACAGTTTGAATGATGCAGGGATATTATTTGATAGATTTATGATTGATGGTTTGAATGATGCAGGGGTATCATTGTGTCCTGTGTAACGTGTGGGCTGACCTTTGATGACCTCTAACCTGTACGGTGAAGTGTCCTGGTTCAACAAACACATAGAAATTCTATTTCATATACAGTATACTAACACACACACACACACACACACCCACCCACCCACCCACACACACACACACACACACACACACACACACACACACACACACACACACACACACACACACACACAATAGGAGGAGTTGATGTAGCTCTCAGTTATATACAGCTTCTCTTAGTAACTGGTGATGCAAAGAGTCTGAAGCATTTCTGACGATATTCTTCTGTCCAAAGTCGCTCCATATTTTTATGGTTTCTATATTTAGGGACTTCTCCAGACT
This sequence comes from Borostomias antarcticus, assembly GCF_949987555.1. Taxonomy (NCBI): domain Eukaryota; kingdom Metazoa; phylum Chordata; class Actinopteri; order Stomiiformes; family Stomiidae; genus Borostomias; species Borostomias antarcticus. The sequence goes on along the minus strand of NC_140257.1, from coordinate 5,068,741 downwards.
GGTTTGTCTGGACAGGTTGGTTTCCGGGTACAAAAAATGAAATAATTCATCAAATAATTCAGAACCGAACACTAAAGGAATGCAGCTTGTTTCCAGGTTAGCTTCAGTGTGATGGATGTGAAAACATGTTGCTTTTTCTCTGCCAGCCGGCCTGCCTGTGTGTCTGTAAGTAAGTAAGTAAGTAAGTTTTATTTATATAGCGCCTTTCACAGCACAAATGCACAAAGCGCTTTACAACACAAATAACACATAAAAAGGGAAGAAAGAGCGACATACAGAATGCAATACATACAAAATACAAGGCAATTACGACATACAAAATACATTGAGGGGAGGGGGGAGGGAAATTACCATACAGGCAGCCAGCCTCGACAAGCAGCCATACAATCGGCGCGGCCAATAACCTGACAGCACTGTACTGTAATGAGAGAGGGGGGGGGGGGGGGTATCTGTCTGTTTGTCTACCTGTAAAGTCTTCCTGCCTATATAGATGCTGGATAAGTGGGTGGAGGGGCATTGAGGTGCACTTAAGCTGTAATGACCCCTAAGCCCAATATGAGGTGCTACATATCCTCCTGCCCACTCCTTATGCCCCAGCCACAGTGCACACTTGTTCTGCTCCTGTCTTGTGTGATCAGAATCACCTCACCTAGCAACAGATGACATGGTAAGAACAACTCTCACATAAAATCTGCCATTGGCTGATGAGAGATTAGTGAAGTGAAAGTGGAGTTGTGGGACTTTCCAGACCTCATGTCTTTCAGTGGAGGGGAAGCTGGAGGTAAACACCCTGCTGTAGCAGCACTGACCGGCCCTGAGATGAGGAACAGGACAGACCACAGAACATGGAACAGACCTCTGTCATATCATCACACAGTACAGAAACTCACACCATGGTCCAGGTTGAAGAATAGAGAAATGAACATTTATAAATCTAAATATCTGTCATTTTGAAGAGATACAGACAGATAAAGCCAAGTTGTTTTTATTTAAATTCAACTCTCTTTCTGGACATGTTCAATGTTATTCATTCACTCAGGGGGTGGTTGGGTTTCTAAGTACAGTAGTGTTTGACCAGGTACGCATATTACCATCAGATGAAGAGTTTCCTGCATCTGAAGGCTGTTGTTATGCAGATGACTGTTTTAAACTGACTGTGCAAATGACTGTAATATAAACTATATAAACTAGCCTACAGCTGGTTGGCTGATAAAGAAGGTTGGACACATGGCCAGAATTTAAAGACTTCCTGTAGGTTAGAGGATAGGTACTTTGCCACAGTCATTGTTGTTTTCAGGGGGGGGGGGGGGGGGGGTTAGCAGTTGAAGTAATTCAGAAAAAAGACTTAAGGATTTTTGGATTATCTCCTAAAACCTTTTCTGAGCCAGGAAAAACCCTGCTTCTATATATATGCTCTTGTATAGGAAATATCAGCTCATAAACATGAAAAATATTCAAAAAAATCTAAACAAAACAAAGTGTTAAAATTATTAAACAATCCATTATCTTGGGTCTTACATGAGGCTTCTATGAGAACTACTTGACAGTCTGTGTCTTCATACAGCCATTTTCAATGTGGGGCCAAAAACACCTCCAGTTGTTGTATAGGTACAAATATGTTGTTTTAGGTCAGCTTCAGGTTTCTACAGTACTTTCTCTTTGCTGCTTGACTCCTCTGGACACTCTGCTGGTCAGCATTCCTTGGTTTTGGTGTTGGGTAAAGAGTCCAGCCATATCATTCATGATTCACTTCTACTTCTCTGTGTAGAATCAGGTCTTCAGTGTTTAATTGTGTGGTGGGTTTTCACCATGTTGGCAAGTGGTAATTTGACACAAACCACGCTAGGCAGGGAGTGTAGCATGCTTCACTTTGGGTTTAGTATTTTGTTTAGCACTCTGTGAAAAACAACTGTGAAACGCTGTGAAGATTATTCATGATTGACTGTTTGAATGATGCAGGGGTATCATTTATCATTTGATTGGTTTATGATTGACTGTTTGAATGCTACAGGGGTAATATATATAGCTCAACTTTGATGACCTCTGACCTGTATGGTACAGGGTCCTGGCCCAACAAACACACAGAAATTATATTTCATAAACAGTACACTGTACTCACACACACAAACACACTGTCATAGAAATTGTAGTTTCCCCACCTCACCACCTCCCTCAACCTTTCACATAGCTGTGCTAATCTAAATGATGACAGGATGACCTCCAGGAGGTCAACACACCTAGACGTTGTCTGCTCCAGAATAACCATCCTTTGTCCCATTGTCCCTGCAAGAATTACCGCCTTTTCTCATGTCACGTGTCTGTATTCTCGACCACTGTTGATGATGCCTGCCATTTAATATGACGTGTACAATGGTTTAGCCAATCACATCCCTGGAAGCGTCATACCTGTGTATTGCTTGAATATAAGGCCGCGCAAGACCAGACTGCGGCACTTCTGTTGGATGAACCACTCACGTGCGTTTCCTCTGAAGTCCTTGCGTTCGTATGTTTTCTCAATAAACCAGACTTAACCTCTTTGAGCGAATCTTGGCAAATCCTTTTTGACTAGATCAGTTAAAAAATCTTCTACAACACACACACACACACATGCACACACACAGACACATGCATGCACACACACACACACACACACACACACACACACACACACACACACACAAACACACACACACACACAAAGAGCAGTTGATGTAGCTCTCAGTTATACTGTACACAGCTTCCCTTAGTAACTGGTGATGAAAACAGTCTGGAGCATTTCTATTGGTTCATTTTTATGGTTTTAATATTTAGGGATTCTCCAGACTGGTTTGTCTGGACAGGTTGGTTTCCTTAGATTATCACCCCAGCAGTTTCTTAAAGACTTGCTGTAGGTCAGAGGAAAGCTACTTTGCCACAGTCATTGGCCGGGTTTCCCGATAAAGAACCTCCTTAAGGAACCCTTAAGACGTACTTTGGAGTTAAGTGTTAAGTTAAGTTAAGTGCTTCTTAACGTGTTCGGGAAACCCGAACATTGTTGTTTCCAGGGGGGAAAACATTTGAAATAATTCATCAAATAATTCAGAAAAAAAAGGATGGCAGCGTGTTTCCAAACAGACATACAAACCTCCCTCTTTCAGTCTCTCTCTCTCTCCTTCTCTCTCTCTCTCTCTCTCTCTCTCTCTCAAATTCAAATTCAAATAAGCTTTATTGGCACAATAGTTGAAAAGAACCCACATTGCCAAAGCAGTACATAAAATCAACATTCAGAAAATCAACATTCAGATTATGTAATAAATAAATAAATCAAAAGTGAGTGTGAGGGTGTGTTATCTCTGCCAGTGAGGGGTCTGGGTTGCTGCGTGTTCAGCTCCCGTACCCAGACCCAGCCCCGCGGAGTGAGTATCAGTGATTATGTGATAGTAATTAGTTAAATAGTATAGTATACTAATATAGTATAAAAACATAACATAACATACGCAACAAAACATGAAGCTATATATCAACAATACAATCAAAAGCATTTAACAACAGTTCAATTCATAATATAATAACATGGGGAGCTGGCAATATCCTTCAGATGTAATCACTCTGAGATGTTTGCTATACAGTAGAACTTGTTTCCCTTAATGTATGGCAACAGTCAACATATTTAGCAGCTAATAATGCACAATGACTTTTCTCTCCACATAAATATGTCAATTTCTCGGGATCAGGGAGGTGAATAAACTCAGGATATATATTATGTATTTGATTTCTCACATTATAATAAGAAGTGAGATTGTGTTTCAACATCTCCCTGATGACAAAGTGAACACAGCCTGGCCTCCTTGGGTAGCCAGTACTGCCTGTGTGGCCTGGTTCTATGGCCAGGCTGTGTCCCCTCAGTCTGGACCCTGGTTCTATGGCCAGGCTGTGTCCCCTCAGTCTGGACCTGGTTCTATGGCAAGGCTGTGTCCCCTCAGTCTGGACCCTGGTTCTATGGCCAGGCTGTGTCCCCTCAGTCTGGACCCTGGTTCTATGGCCAGGCTGTGTCCGCTCAGTCTGGACCTGGTTCTATGGCAAGGCTGTGTCCCCTCAGTCTGGACCCTGGTTCTATGGCCAGGCTGTGTCCGCTCAGTCTGGACCTGGTCAACGTTTTCCACAGTCTTCTATCAGTCACTGCAGTCAAGTATCCTGCTACCGTGTACTCTCTGTTTAGGGTCAAATAGAAATCTAACTTACTTTGTGATTTGGTGGCTTCATGCCAATATTTGATATCCTTTTCTTTTTGTTTTCAGATGATTTGGTTGGGCCAGGTTGATTGGTGTTCGTCCTGAGGCCCTGGTATTTGTGGGCAGAGTTTCAGGATCAACTAGGGCTCTTCTCCAGATTCTGGGGATCTTGAGTTGTCGCAAGCAGGAAGAGAGGAACGCTCTTAACCAGGACTTCAAGAAAGGCGCTGCATGGAGTATAAGCTCCGGGCAGATAGAATCAGGCCCTGGGGCTTTCCCTGGCCTTACATGCTGGAGGGCAGCAGCAAACTCCTCTGGTGTGAATTCACCAGAGATGTTACCACCGCTAGGAGTTGTGTCCTTCCATAGGTCAGACACTTCTTTAGCCACGAGACGTGACGATCCGCGGTCTTTGCCCTCAGGTGTCCCAGTTTTCACAAATTGTGATGCGATTTTGTTTGCAAAGATGGGGCAGTGATGGGGGGAGTGTCTGGACCTACCAGTGAGGTTGTTAAGGATGCTCCATGCCTTGCGGCTGGAGTGTGAGAAGTCGATGGAGTTAATGGCCTCCTCCCAGCCCTCTTGTCTCCTTCTGCTGAGTGTAGACAGCAGGGCTGAGGCAAGTCTGTCTGACTCAGCTCCTGGGGGGGCCCGGAGGAAGGCACAGTAGAGACTCTCACGCTCCTCATCCCAACACGGTTTGTAACTATTGCGACGTCCGCGTGGGATGGATTCTTGGCCTCTTTCACCAGTATGCTGCAGAGTTCCCGGTACGCCTCGTCCACATTGTTGGTGTTAGGTGGTGGGAGGCACCTTGTGGATCTATGGGTAAGGAGACGGTAGCGTTTCCAGTTGGCCTTTCAGAAGTTCCATCGCTTCACCGGTTCGCTCGGGACGAGGTCCACGAGTTTAGGCATGGTTATCAACGATGGTTGATGTTGGGACCACAGGAACTTTCCTAGCACGCGTCTATCAGGGAGCCGGTTATCAACGCTGACGCTCGCGAATGCCAAGTCAGGATTGGTCCCAGTTTTCCAGGGACCTGAAACAAAGCTGGCTGCGCCCTTGGGATCGTACAACAGGGCCAGGCTGTTGGCAGACTTTGCTTCGCTTACGGTGGTTAATCGCAGCTACTGACCATGAGAAGGTGTCTTGTGTCGGCCTCGCCACAAATGAACTATTCATTCATTCATTCATTCATTCATTCATTCATTCATTCACACAAACAGATTATATATAAACCTCTTTCTCTTTCTCACTCTCTCTCTCTCTCTCTCTCTAGTGTTGAATTCAACCATGAATGCACAGAGAGAACCACAACATGGCCATTCAAAATCCCCAAAAAGACAGATTTCTAAATGTACTACATGAATTGTAAAACACTATAACATAAAGTAATTGTGAGTAAAATAAATTATTGGCTTTATATTCAAATAAAAAGTATTACAATAGGACCGACTGGCTTTTAAAATAATGTTGAGCATGTTTCTAATAGTGGCTGAAAGTGATCATGACAGCTGGCCATCAGTGAAATTATGTGAAAATATTCATAAATGTCACAAAAAATAACACTCAGTGAATACAGTAAATACATACCATAAAATTACTCAGTCGAGATCACTTTAGTCAAAATTGACAAATTTATTAGCATGCAATAATATATACTGCATATACAGTAGGACTCCACTCATCCGAACTTCAGAGATCCGAACCTCCCGGTCTACCGGACAGTAAAACCTTTAAAAACGTTAAAAAACATTGTGTTTTTTTTAGCCTGCTATCTGGTTACTGGTGGGATTTTCATTACAGTACTGTACCCTACTGTGAATAAAAACATAACTGTATGTAGACCTACATGTTGCCTGTAGGCTGTAGCCTACTGTCACGTTTAATTTCTTTGTTATTTTAATGTAGAGCGCAAAACGCAAATGAGTCTGCTGCGCGAGAGCTGCATTCCTTGGCAGCCAGTAAGCGCGTCAGCAACCTGAAGCAGAGGAGCATCGAGTCATTTTTCGTTCCCAGTTAATGGACTTCAGGAACACAGACGTGTTGTAAGCATGTAGATTAGCCTACTAGGCCTACTGTATTTGTTAAATAATAGCCTACAGCCTAGCCCACGTTAGCCTACATCGGTTGTTTAGGCTGCAATAGCCTAGACACGACAACTTGTCTGTCATTTCATTTTATTTATTTATTTATAATCATTTGCTCTAATTGTTCTAATGTTGGGTTGCTTTTAGGCTATACCATTTGTTCTGCGAATACAGTAGCCTATCGATGCAGCGTACGCCTCATTTGAGAATAAAGTACTGTATTTGATCAAAGCATGCACTCAAGTGGAAATTTGTTTATTTTATTCTAGGCTATACTGTAGGCCTATTATAGGCTAGGCTGTATGAGTTTAGTTGGCTATTTGATTGCAATTTTGATGCATTTTCACAATTAATTAAGGGTATTTATCGGTGTATTATGAGTCTATATGAAACAAGTACCACTTATTGAATTTGGTGCATTTTAACATGTTTCAGTCATCCGGACATTTCAGAGATACGAACGACCTTCGGTCCCGTTGGGTTCAGATAAGTGGGGTCCTACTGTACATTTTTTACGCATATTTGTTTTGGCGGTGTGATCTGTTCGGGGGCCCCCTGCCTTCCACGCATGTGGAAAGCAGCAATCTAGATGTTCCCCCCCTCTGGGCCGCTTGGCCCAGAGTGCCGGGCCGGAAGAGGGAACGGCATCTAGCCCCCTGCCTCTATGACGATCAGAGTGGGCCGCGATCGGGAAGACGCTCGGAGGTAACTCAGCCCACTAAGACCGTCAAAGAGCGCCACAGGAGGACTGCTGTACATTATAGTCCCTGGCCTCCACGGGTCAGCGATTCGTGGAGTCCGAAGGAGATACAGCCTAGTGTCTCTGCCTCCATGGTGACCGGAGGGACCGCTGGATGGCCCTTCGGAGATGTTATGGCAAGAGTGAGCAATGACGTGTTTTGACAGCTTAAATACATGCGCTCTAGCGAGCTGAACCAATGCTATGACAGCTGACAGTCAGCTGGTGGGTTGCGTCATACGGGGTGTGACTGATTGGCCTCTGCCGATTAGCCCGGCGTTGACATCCGTGTCTCGCCTGAAGTACGTCGTAGACTTCATTTTTGACCACTGGTATAGATATACTCTTGTATGGAAAATAACATCTCATAAACATGAAACAACAACAAAAACATTTACACTTCCCTAAAGTCAAAATTAAAATTAAAATTAAAGTTAAAATTAAGCAATAAACCATGAGAGGTTGTGTAGTGATCATGTAAAAGCTAGGGGGCGTTGTTAGGCACGACGCAAAGCGGACAACACCAACTAGCTGTTATAAAATCACTATAACACAGGCCTCTCGTGGTTTATTGCTTAATTTTAACACGGCTTCCAGCCAATCAGAATCAAGAACCAGAACTAACCGTTGTATAATGATTAAACAATTCATTGCCTTGGGGCTGACATGAGTTTTCTATGAGAACGACTTGACAGTCTGTGTCTTTATACATTCATTTTCAATGTGGGGCCAAAAACACCTCCAGTTGTTATATAGGTACAAATATGTTGTTTTAGGTCGGCTTCAGGTTTCTACAGTACTTTCTCTTTGCTGCTTGACTCCTCTGGACACTCTGCTGGTCAGCATTCCTTGGTTTTGGTGTTGGGTAAAGAGTCCAGCCATATCATTCATGTTTCACTTATACTTCTTATCCTTTTCCTACCCCGACCCTACCCCTGACCCCTGCCTCTATCTGGGCCCAGGCACATTCACGCACACACAGACATACACCGGTGTTTGCCATGTCTCTCCTATGATGTTATTAGCCTCTCTTACTCTGAAAATGTAATTTATTGCTTTATTAATGTTCTTAGCCGGTAGACAAACATACTCCAGGAGCTTGCTCGATCGCCTTGTTGAGAGGGGTCAGGGAAGAATTTTTACAGCTCACTTATCTGGCCCCCGGGTGATTACTGTTTTTTTGCTTCCCTCTGGAATATGTAGGGGTGGGTCGTCTGCCCACCTCCCTTGTTCTCTGTAAAGCACATTGTGTTGCCTCTGGGTATGAAATGCGCTTTACAAATAAAGCTTTGATTGATTGACTTCTCTGTGTGCAATATAATCATGTCTTCAGTTTTTAATTGTTGTGTCCATGGTCACCATGTTGGCAAGCGGTCATTTAATACAAACGACGCTAGGCAGGGAGTGTAGCATGCTTCACTTTTGGTTTAGTATTTTGTTCAGCACTCTGTGAAAAAACCTGTGAAACACTGTGAAAATTATGTATGATTGACTGTTTAAATAATGCAGGGATATAATTTGATACATTTACAGTATGATTGACGGTTTGAATGATTCAGGGATATTATTTGATAGATTTATGATTGACGGTTTGAATGATTCAGGGATATTATTTGATAGATTAATGATTGATGGTTTGAATGATTCAGGGGTATCATTGTGTCCTGTGTAACGTGTGGGCTGACCTTTGATGACCTCTAACCTGTACGGTGAAGTGTCCTGGTTCAACAAACACACAGAAATTCTATTTCATATACAGTATACTCACACACACACACACACACACACACACAATAGGAGGAGTTGATGTAGCTCTCAGTTATATACAGCTTCTCTTAGTAACTGGTGATGCAAAGAGTCTGAAGCATTTCTGACGATATTCTTCTGTCCAAAGTCGCTCCATAGTTTTATGGTTTCTATATTTAGGGACTTCTCCAGACTGGTTTGTCTGGACAGGTTGGTTTCCGGGTACAAAAAATGAAATAATTCATAGAATAATTCAGAACCGAACACTAAAGGAATGCAGCTTGTTTCCAGGTTAGCTTCAGTGTGATGGATGTGAAAACATGTTGCTTTTTTCTCTGCCAGCCGGCCTGCCTGTGTGTCTGTCTGTTTGTGTACCTGTAAAGTCTTCCTGCCTATATAGGAGCTGGATAAGTGGGTGGAGGGGCATTGAGGTGCACTTAAGCTGTAATGACCCCTAAGCCCAATAGGAGGTGCTACATATCCTCCTGCCCCCCCCTTATGCCCCAGCCACAGTGCACACTTGTTCTGCTCCTGTGATCAGAATCACCTCACCTAGCAACAGATGACATGGTAAGAACAACTCTCACATAAAATCTGCCATTGGCTGATGAGAGATTAGTGAAGTGAAAGTGGAGTTGTGGGACTTTCCAGACCTCATGTCTTTCAGTGGAGGGGAAGCTGGAGGTAAACACCCTGCTGTAGCAGCACTGACCGGCCCTGAGATGAGGAACAGGACAGACCACAGAACATGGAACAGACCTCTGTCATATCATCACACAGTACAGAAACTCACACCACGGTCCAGGTTGAAGAATAGAGAAATGAACATTTATAAATCTAAATATCAGTCATTTTGAAGAGATACAGACAGATACAGCCATGTTGTTTTTATTTAAATTCAACTCTCTTTCTGGACATGTTCAATGTTATTCATTCACTCAGGGGGTGGTTGGGTTTCTAAGTACAGTAGTGTTTGACCAGGTACGCATATTACCATCAGATGAAGAGTTTCCTGCACCTGAATGCTGTTGTTATGCAGATGACTGTTTTAAACTGACTGTACAAATGACTGTAATATAAACTATAACTAGCCTACAGCTGGTTGGCTGATGAAGAAGGTTGGAAACATGGCCAGAATTTAAAGACTTCCTGTAGGTTAGACGATAGGTACTTTGCCACAGTCATTGTTGTTTTCAGGGAGGGAAAACATTAGACATAATTCATCAAATAATTCAGAAAAAAAGACTTAAGGATTTTTGGTTTAGCTCCACAAGTCATTTTTTCAAATAAAGATGTTTGTTTGCTTGCTGTATCACAAATGTATTTGATTTATGACTGATTGTTTGAATGATACAGCCACATCATTTGATTGATTTATGATTGACTGTTTGAATGATACAGCCACATCATTTGATTGATTTATGACTGATTGTTTGAATGACTGCTGTGAGGCGACAGTACTAGGTACTGCGCCACCTGTTTGAATGATTGACTGTTTTGAATGAGGCAGGGGTATCATGTGATTGATTTATGATCGACTGAATGATACAGGTGTATCATTGTGTTCTGTGTAACATGTAGGCTGACCTTTGATGCCCTCAGTACAGGTCCTAGCTAACCAAACACACAGAAATTATATTTTATATACTGTAACACTGTACACTGACACACGCACGCACAGACACACATCTTCTGGTAGCTCCAGAATACATGTTCATGATCAGCTTCCATACGCCCACATACCCTCCAGAATAGTTGTTGTATAGATAGAAGCCTTCCTCTAATCTTTGGAGCTCTAAAAAATCTGAAGATATTCTTCTGTCTTAAGTCGCTCCATAGTTTTATGGTTTCAATATTTAGGGACTTCTCCAGACTGGTTTGTCTGGACAGCCTGGTTTCTGTGAAACAGGATCAGTGAGATTCTCACACCAACAGTTGATGTAAGTGGATAGGAACGCAGCCATAATCTTTCTTTGTTGTTGTTTTCAGGGGGTAGATTGATTAAATTATGCATTTTGTCAGTACATGAGTTATCATATTAATGTAAAAAGGTAAAATAATTAATTGAATAATTCCGTCATGCATTCTCACTTTTACATGATAGCCATTAGTCATCTAGTTCTACTATAACTGAAGCATATAATCAGCCACTTCCCTAATGGCATTATAGGCTTCATGTTATGTACTGTACACTTTCAAGTCCCCATCAATCTGATGATCATTATCTTCTTTTTACATAAAGACCTTTATGTGAGAGGCCTCTGACACCCCAACTCTATGTATTCTATCCCTGCGTTACCTGCTAAGTTCTCATCCACTGTGCATTTACACTACAAGCCTGAACAGCCATGTGAGCGTCTACCTAGATACAGATGATGAGGCTGGAAATGACTCATCTGATTGGTCCAAGGGTCCTACACAAGAGACAAAAGAGAGAGAAAAGAAATGTTCAGTTCAGTGTATAATTCAAGTCTTCTCAGTTCTCCTCTCTGTGAAGAAATGACATCAACAAAAATTACATGCTTTGCTTGATAAATACAACATTTTTGGTGGAAATACATCATTGTCTTTCATCATAATGTCTCAGGTTTGTAGTTTTCAGACAGAAACACTTCTCCAGATGCAAATGTTTCCAGAGCTTGTTCTTCGACATCAGTCCCTCCCATATTGTAAACATGAATCTTTTTCCCGGTATCTCATTTGATCCCAAGCACACGGTCCATAAGCAGATACACACATTGTGGCATAGGCATGGCACGGATCAGCTCAGACCTTGTTTTGCTGAGGAAACCTTGCACGACTGGCAAAAATGGCTACTCAGGATATTGTTGATTTGGATGTAATTGGTTAATTGAGTTTTAAGTGGTCAGTTGATACCTGTGCTATTCCTTGTGCTGCCCTATGAAGAGATATGTCTGTCTGTTGCTGTAACACTGTCAATATGGTTGGCATGGCTGAATTTAGGAGAACTGAGTGTGACAGCCTGAAGAGCCAAACATGATGAGTAAACAACGCTCTAACTCAATACAAAGTAAAACTGAATTAAATGTTTGTCAATGTTTAAAAACAATGCTGTATTTATGTAAATGACTGTGTTCTGATTGAGAATTAACTGTTAGTGACCGACCATACAGTAATAATGAACGTACAATGTTTGACCTCTGCCTAGCAACATGTGACATGTGTTTTTCTGAAGCAGAGATTGGTTTGTTTGGTTAAGAGTCAGTTTATTATCTGAGTGCTCTGCTCTCTTTCATCTAGTTGAGAAGTTGAACGCTGGAGGAACATGTCCTTGTCAACTGTGTTTTCCATTTGCATGGCTGTGGTTCTGTCCACGCAAAAAGCAGGTAGGCTACATTATCATAAACTACACACCGTGAGTCTGTATAATACAGTCTGTATAAAGTCTATGGTATTACCAGGTATAATTAGCTTTCCATCAATGAACTAATGACAGTGATCTTATTGTTGAATATTGTTTCATATAACATTTGTATTAAATGTTTCTGAATTGTTCTTTGGCATGATTATCATGAATTATGAGAAAATAAAGTGTGTAATGAATTCAGATGAAAACTGTAATTATGCATTATTTGTTCTTCAATATTTCAGATGGATATGAGATGAACAGGGTGATACACTGCTTATACTCTACAGAGCAACCGCATGAGCTCATAGAGTCTAGAATTTATAATAAGATTGAGTATCTCAGGTTCAACAGCACTAAGGGCAGGTGGGAGGGATACACTGAGCATGGTCTGTATAATGCTAAGATCTTTAATGATAATCCTGCTATCCTGGCTGTTATGCGAGCGCAGCTGGAGAGTGCCTGCAAGAACAACGCTGAGCTCCACCTCTCTCACGTACTGGAGAAGACAGGTGAGCTGCCCTCCTCACCACAACAACATCACATCTCTCACTCACCAGATGATACGACACCTCTTTCATCTGTTCACTACAACACCTGTAATGAAGCTTCTGTCTGGTGGATATAAAGCAACATAGACCTGATGATGATTAAATGATGATGTTTTCATCTTGTGGGATGGGAGGATGATATTGTTTTTCACCATTCAGAACTGGTGGACTGCATTACTGGTCACCTCTGGGACTAAGAGAGATCTATAAACAAACATGATGAATCTACACAGTTATATTAAAGACCAATAATAGAGTAGACATATTAAAGACCAATAATAGAGTAGACATATTAAAGACCAATAATAGTGTAGACATATTAAAGACCAATAATCACAGTCCACAGTGTTTATCTCATTTTAAGTCAAGTTGATCCTTAATTAATAGAGAACAGAACCCTGATCAATATGATATGAATGATAGTGTTATATGAACTAATGTGTTGCTGTTTTTCCTCCACTATCAGTGGAGCCCTCTGTCAAACTTCTCTCAGTGACCCCCTCTAGTGGCAGACACCCTGCCATGCTGGTGTGCAGCGCCTATGACTTCTACCCCAAAAAGATCAGAGTGACCTGGAAGAGGGATGGACAGGAAGTGACCTCAGACGTGATCTCCACTGAGGAGTCGGTCAACGGTGACTGGTACTACCAGTTCCACTCCCAACTGGAGTACACGCCCAGATCCGGGGAGAAGATCTCCTGCATGGTGGAGCACGCCAGCCTGGACAGACCCCTCGTGAAGCACTGGGGTGAGTTCACTGTTCAGCTGTTGTTAGGGTGTTGTCATGGTGTACTAGGGTGAGTTCACTGTCCAGCTGTTGTTAGGGTGTTGTCATGGTGTACTAGGGTGAGTTCACTGCTCAGCTGTTGTTAGGGTGTTGTCATGGTGTACTAGGGTGAGTTCACTGCTCAGCTGTTGTTAGGGTGTTGTCATGGTGTACTGGGGTGAGTTCAGGTGAGCAGGGTACGAGTGCTGTGTTGTGGCTGGGTACCTGAATGACCCTGACTGTGACTGTGTGTGCTAGCGTATGATAGATGGTGGTCTGTCAGAAGCTACATACAGGACAGCTACAGTGTCATCACATGCTAACAGAAGGGTCATTTCTCCTTGACAGACCCGTCCCTGCCTGAGTCTGAGAGGAATAAGATCGCCATCGGGGCGTCTGGGCTGGTGCTGGGACTGGTCTTTGCACTGGCTGGACTCATCTACTACCAGAAGAAGAAATCCAATGGTGAGTCATCAGCTGTGTGTAGAGAACATGTACAGTCTTCATAGTCATCTGTGTGTAGAGAACATGTACAGTCTTCATAGTCATCCAGTCTTCACAGTCATCTGTGTGTTATGTACGCAACACACTGTAAAATAAACATGATGTAAGAAAGATTCACTTATACATTGAGAGATGTATTTTTCAAGAATACTGCTCCTGTGTTCAGTGGATGACGGCAGCAATGTTGATTTATTTGTGATTGAAATATCACATAGTGATTGTGTCACCTCTGTCTCTTCACCCTCTCTGTGTTTATTTCACAGGGCGGATGCTGGTGCCTGCTAGCTAAGGTGAGACTCCTCTTGTCACAGAAAAGTTTCACCAACTACTACAACTGACTGTGCCTGATGGTCATTGTAACGGTTTTCTTTTATCTTCTCAGGTTTGCAGGTCTGTTTCTGAATCCACTGCTGAACTAGACCTGATATTAGAGCTTCCTTCTAACCAGAAATCTCAGTTTAACTGAAATAACGCTAAAATGCTTGAGCGTAATACAATATCTTTGCTCCATTTTAACCAATACTGTCTTAAGAAGGCCATACATATGTGTTATGAGTTTGTCTCTCTATATGCAACAAAAATATTCCCTTTAATACGAAAATAATGCATTGTCCTGTGTGTTCTGAATCAATAATGTTATTAATCAATAATGCACTGTCCTGGGTGTTATTAATCAACTGTACCAGGGTTATAAGATCCACATATCAATAATAGTCATGTATGAGAGTTGGAGTCATTTCCCTCTGGTTTCTAGTCTAAACTGGGTGTCTGTGGAGAAACAGCATTAGCAGGACAAGTGACTGGAGGACATCCTGAGTCTGACACCAAACATCACTGACAACTTCAGACACTCTTTGTGGCAGGTTAGAGGTCTGTACAAAGGCCTGTTTACTTGGTTCCTACAGGTCTTAACCTGTCTCTGCTAGAGGATAACCAGGCCAAGGTTTATCACACTGTATCCATCCTTTGCCAACAAATATGCATTATTGTAATGTTACAGTATATTCACCTTAAGTCAATAATCTACATGAGAATCCACTGTACTTGGGAGCTTCAGGACTGCTTCAACTTCAGGACAGGTCTTCAAACCTAACATATACTCCAGTATGAGAGTCCTTGTTGCACTAATGTATTGCTTTTTTTCACCATATATTAACTAATTGATTAACATACAGTCAAGTGTTGGTAAATGTATGATAATGATAATGTAATGTTGGCATTCAGAGGAGAGTAAACTACTGTTCAGGAGAATAACTCAGTTGTATTCTTTGTTTTCATTTGTTTGTGAGATACAGCAGTGTTATCAGCTAAAGCTTGCCTTGTGTCTAATGTTAGAGCCAGTCAACTATTACAGTACGCAGAGCTCTGTTTAGATGAACTATTACACTTCAGTTGGTGTCTGTTTAAATTGACTAGGCTATTACAGTACGGTTGGAGTCTGTTTAAATGAACTAGGCTATTACAGTACGGTTGTGGTCTGTTTAAATGAACTAGGCTATTACAGTACGGTTGGTGTCTGTTTAAATGAACTAGGCTATTACAGTACGGTTGGTGTCTGTTTAAATGAACTAGGCTATTACAGTACGGTTGGTGTCTGTTTAAATGAACAGTACGGTTGGTGTCTGTTTAAATGAACAGTACGGTTGGTGTCTGTTTAAATGAACAGTACGGTTGGTGTCTGTTTAAATGAACAGTACGGCTGGTGTCTGTTTAAATGAACTAGGCTATTACAGTACGGTTGGTGTCTGTTTAAATGAACTAGGCTATTACAGTACGGTTGGAGTCTGTTTAAATGAACTAGGCTATTACAGTACGGTTGGTGTCTGTTTAAATGAACTAGGCTATTACAGTACGGTTGGTGTCTGTTTAAATGAACTAGGCTATTACAGTACGGTTGGTGTCTGTTTAAACGTGGTGGTGGTTTCAGGTTCTGTTATTGGACTATAACATTAGCTTAATGATTGATACAAAATGTCTTTCTCTTATAATTCTTTTACCTCTTGCTTAGCGTGTGCACAATCTACTGTAGGAGCTAACAGAAGAACATCTTACCTGTTTGATGTAGAATGTGACTAATAAAGAACATGTCACTACTCGTTGTGTCTTGTCACTACAAGAGGACTTTGTGATAACATTGTGCCACTTTTGACCTCAATATTACTATTAGTTGTGTGATGCCCGCAAAAGTTTGGACCACATGTCAGGACCAACATTAATTTACTACCTGATATAAGAAACATATTCATAGAAATGTCTGCACTGTAAGTCAAGTCACAATTATGTTTGGTTTCTGTGATTTATTGCGCAAGACAAGCCAATTAAGCTAATTAGCAAAGCTAATTTCTTACAGTGTATAGTTTTCGAAAACTGAGGTAATCCACACAGCCGCCAGAAGGCGTGTTCATAGGCGGAACATATATTCCCTAACCTGCTATTTCCCCCGTGTCCTTTTAGTATTACTCATGCACACTTCCGGATTAAACTAGCAACTCATTGATCTGGAGCGGGAAGTATAATTGTTATTGATAAATGCTCTATGTGTTATTTAGACAATTATGGCTGTAAGCCAGCGCACCTAGACAAGAGGCAGTGTTTTTTTGTGCATGGATGTAAGCCAGCGTACCTAGAATAGCGTTTGTCCGGTTATCACTCCCTCCCTCCCTCCCTCCCTCCGATCAATGTTGACCTGCATTTCTCTGTTGTCACCACAAGAGGCAGTAGTCCCAGCACACCAACATAAAGAAGGACACCAAAATCAACCTGCCGATCTCCACTGCACAAGTAGAGTAGTGGTGAGAGCATAGGACTCCCACCCAGGAGACGAGGGTTCAAGGCCCCAGTGGGGATGACTTTATGGGACTATACCCCAAACCTCCACATGTTCATCCTTTCACTCCAATATTTTTATCCCTTACTTTGTCCAGAAACAGAAGTTGAACCAATTGCAGCAAAATAGCTAACGTTACAGGAATAATCAGTGTAACTGCTTTAGCCACTGACTGCTACCATTAATGTTATGGAAGCTGCTGCTAGTTGTTGTGAGCTCATGAGCTAACTGGCTATCCCGCTCTTATTGTGCTGGATTAGAATTGGAAGCTTTGGAACTGATGTGTCCAGGCGACAAGACCTATCTTAATCTATCAGACATTATTTAATGTCATTTCAATACAGCTATTTCAGTGGTGTGACTAGCTTCCGTTCGACCAGTCCTGAACAGAGACAAGCCAGCCACGCACATAAGCCAGGCTGGACCTGGCCTGGTTTGGACTTCATGAATGGGACATGGAATCAACTGTCACTCAAAAATAGTTGTTTACACAAAGTTCTATTGATTATATTAGATTCAACATTGCACCATAGCCTACTGGAACATCCAGAAGCTGTTAGGCTAGCAATGAAATGCAGTTAACATCATGAATAGCATTTTTTTTTTCTGAAATGCGTGTCTTTACAATCCAATGACATGTTCCTTTGCATCTACTTGAAAGTAAACGATTCCACGGATTTTACAAATTTTGAATGTTTATTTACGAAGATATTGGGCTTCTTTTTGGGCCTAAACTAGAGGGCCAGGAGTGGAGAGGGACTGGAGTGACGTGGGATTAGTGAGGGGACAGGTGTCTAGAGCTGGGGCTGGGAGGAATCAAACCAACATGGAAGACAAGACAACGAACACAAGACCAAACACACAAGGAGGCAGAACAAAACCTGCTGACAACGTGATCAAAGTGTACAAAAGTCTCTGGGGGAGTGCAGGCCAGTCACTGGGAGGGGAGGAGCTCAGGGACAGTCACTGGGAGGGGAGGTGCTCAGGGACAGTCACTGGGAGGGGAGGTGCTCAGGGACAGTCACTGGGAGGGGAGGAGCTCAGGGTCAGGAATCCAGGCCGGGAACAGGGGGTGAGCAGAACCAACCAGGGGCGAGGGTCTGGACCGGGAGCGAGCAGAGTGGACCAGGGGTCCGGTGCGAACCAGGGGTCCGGGACGTATCAGGGGTCCGGGGCAGGAGCGTGGGTCCAGACTGGGAGCAGGGGGTGAGCCGGGGCGGACCCGGCCCGAACCATAACAAGCCTATTATGTTTATGATGCAGTGCTAATGGTTTGAGGTGTTTGGAGTAGGCTGGCTATCTGTTTCCTTTCGTTGACTACAATATTAACGAACGGCCTATCTATGCCTATGTAGGCTAGGCTACTTATGGTACATGGTCTAATTACTTTGGTTGCCGATTACCAAGAACAACCGATTGTATTGAATAAAAGTAAATGTTATTTTAATCTGATGGTGTCCTGGTGATTGCTGAAATCCCACCCCAGACATTAACCTAGGCTACATTTCATAACTATTACAATTGGGTTTAGAAAATCTTTCTGCTCGCTGACAGCTATAGCCTATATTCTGTATGTTTATGTAGAAGGAATCAGAAATGTAATTTTAGCCTATTTTAATACAATTCTAGAGGGAATTATTTTCACCGGACAGATTTAAGTTGTCTTAACTGGTCACCATGGAGCATCTAATCCAGTTCTGTGCCATGCCAACGCTAACTGATGAAGTCGTGGCCTTCAATATTGCATGATTCTTTTTTGTTTTTAATGTTACTGAAAGCAACATTTGTATGTCTGTATGAGGTAGGCCTATGACGCCTTTCTCATAGGCCTATTTTTTAGAATATAGCCTAGGCCTAGGCTACAGTTTCAACATTGCTTCACGCACGGTAACTCACCCCAAAAGAGACCAGTTTAAAAAACCAGGAACCACATCTGGATACCCTAAAGCATGTTAATCCTTCGCCAGACAATTTAGCTCACTGGGCACAATTATTGCTGTCCATAATCTGGGCATTAAAATACAGTAACATTCAGTAAAGAGACCAGCCTATTGACTGCAGGCATAGAGACCTAGCCTACTGCATAGAAAAGAGATTACAATAACAGTCATATAATAATAACAATAATTATTAAATATAATAATAATAATTAGGCCTATAATTATTATGATAACAATAGCAAAACATAGGCCAGCTGCCCCCCCATATGGCATTTTTAAACCCTAAACACCTGTAAAATTAACCTAATATTAATTTTTGTTTCCTGTAAGATGGTATTCATGGTCACAATAGCCTATTAAATCAATCGGTTATTGCCTAGCCTACATAAAACAACTGATCCCCATGACAATGACATGTCAAAAAGCTTTTGACATAGGCTGGTGCCACCCAGTAGCAGGTTAAGGAACTTAACAGGGTAGCAAATGCAAATTCCACCCAGGCTTAGATAATGGTTCCATCCGCATGTTCAGCAGCAGATGGAAACTGACGCGTTCAAATCAAGCTTACCCGTTCAAAATGCAAGAAATGGCCAAATGGTTCAAAATCACGCGCATTTTAACACGTTGACAATGTGTTGTCTACATGTTGTCAACATGTTGTTTACGTGTTGTCTACATGTTGTCTACGTGTTGTCAACACGTTGTCAACGCGCTGATTTTTCACATGTTGACAAGACGTAGACAACACGTAGACAACACGTAGACAACACGTAGACAACACGTTAAAATTCACGTGATTTTGAACTGGACGGCCTTCCATATTCGTGTGACGTGAGTTTGCCATACAGACGTGTCTCTCCAGTGACTCATCACCCCTCGGTTCTTCTGACCGGTAACGTTGGGAAAGTAACTGCTATTTTATTCCAAAGACTGAACTAGCAGAAGTGGATTGTTTTCTTTGTTTTATTTTGTGCTCCTACCGCAATGAATGTTATTCATATTGGAGACGGATTATTTTGGAATGCAATTTATGTTTAGTATATGTGCCAGTACACAGTGTTATTTTGACTGACATTATTATTGAAGGGACTTTCATGAACAGTTATTCTTTGTAAGTGAATGCACTGTTTAATGGTAATTTTACCTCTTTTAAATATACATTTGACCTTACTGAACTGTTATTGTCCTTGTGTATAGCCTACAGTTTATTGAGAAGGTTATTTCAGTATACAGTGTACTTACCTTGGTATAGGGGCGCCTCATCTGTCTCGCTAGTGCTGGGGAGGGAGAGTTTATGCTGGGATTGATTCATATTATATGCTGAGCATACACCTTCAGGGAGCTACCGTGCCTGCTGAAGGCCTCCCCACAACATTTTATAGGAGTAGCATCCTGAACACTTAACTCAGCAGGACAGACACCCACATACTTACTCACGTAGGTACTGAGGCTAATCGTGCTGGGGCGTGTGGACCCAGATCCTTACACTGACCCAAACGCCCAAGGTAAGGTAACTACTATGACCCCTATTAGAGGTTTTTACCCTCACATAGTCAAATCATTTTTTTTTTTACATGTAACCTGGTGTATTGAATACCACAGGACACAACTAAAAAATACGGGTTCTTTATTCTTGACCACTTGGCAAAGGAACAAAATGGCATTAAATGAGACTGTAGTATTCCCAAAGTGATAAGGCTAATATACACTCCCAAGATCTAAGCTGACTGTAATAAACAACATTACTAAAGGTAATGTAAAATGCATAAATCACTCTAAGGTGCATAAACCACTCTAAGGTACATAAACCACTCTAAGGTAATGTAAGATGCATAACTAACTCTAAGGTGCATAAATAACTGTAGGGTCGTTCTTCTATTGACAAAAACAAAAGAAATCAAACCAAAAACACCCACAGTTAATTACAATAGAACATAAAACCTGTGGTAGCCTACATTAACAGCAACTGAAATGTGCAGCCTTTCTCTATACTCACGTACTGTAGGCTATCCTATCTTGCTGCTGCTAGCTAAATTGCACGTGATGGCAGGTCCTTGACTCTACTCAGGTAGGCTATTATGCAAACAAAAAGAACAATTACAAATATGTACCCAACATTCACTGATAACAGAAATACAGTACATGAACTTGCATACACCAATATGGACGATGCACTCACAGGGTCCTCACAAACCGCAGCGCACGCAGTCCTCAACTTCCCACACGCAGCCCACTGCATGGATATACAATCTGCAAACATCAGACCCACTCACGTCACCAACCCAAGTGAACATGTCATTCAATACTCCATACAAGTCCACTAGCATTCATCTTTAGATCATTTTACAATATACAAAGCTTCACTTTAGAATATTTACCACTTTTATCCAGACTCTACGAAACATGCGGCAATCTCTCCACGAGAGCACATGCGACCTGGTCAAACCATGGATGTATTAATAGAACTGGATACAGCCACTCCATTCACTGACCGCTATCAACAATGAAGGCCTATTGAACCGCGCCATCTTGGCAAATTTGTAGTCATTTGACTATTTCCGGTGACTTTTGTACTTGCGCAGTTGAGCTTTTCTGGCCTTCCCGTGACTTTTGTACTTGCGCAGTTGAGCTTTTCTGTCCTACGCACGTCCACGGTCAACGTTGGCGTTGACCGCTTCTAGCTATCGAATGGCCGACTGGTGTAAGATGGATAGCCTAACGTTAGAGAGATAAATGTAGGCTATGGTTATGTTAATAAAGCTAACAATGATGTTGTAACATGCATGCAGCACTGCCGATCTGATCTGAACGATTGATTCATTATTACCATGGATCGGTATTGGGATTGATCAAGGGCGAGTGTGAAATAGCAGCCAGGAACTCAGCGGGTTATCCGAGATGCGGTAGCCGCGGCCAAAGCTCCTGCTGGCGGGGAGTGAAGCTCTTCAACTCGCCTGTCACTGACTCCCTGGAGGAATTTAGCCTGGCTGCAATAACGTTATCGCGAACGGAATGAATACCATCTACTAGCAAACAAAACATGTTCAGTTATATTTAACCTGTTAAAACTAAGATGCCTGGATGAAAAAATAATTTATCCAATGGATATATTTGACAAAAACAGGTTAATATGCAAGCCGGTTTTCATTGCTAAATCAAAGCGGGGAGAGCCGGGAACGTGCGTGGACGCGCGTAGGACAGAAAAGCACAACTGCGCAAGTACAAAAGTCACCGGAAATAGCAAAATGACTACAAATCTAGCCAAGATGGCGCGGTTCAATAGGCCTTCACTTTAGATTTCGAATCCTGGGGGCTTGGGTCAAACCAAGCCCCCAGGATCAGCTTGGCGCATTGAAGCCACCATGGGCTTTCAGGCCAAGCCCGGTATTGCAAGTCATGTCACGGCATGCGGCCCAAGAACCCTTATTTCCCATGTTAGTGGATGATGATAGATAGGGCTAGAAAAGGAAAACAAAATTTTTCTGGGTATCATTCAGCATCAGAGACCAATCTTATCAATATAAACTTTTAATTCAATGGGGTTTTGGGGTTTTTGAAGCCACCAATACCTGTATCGAGCCATTTAAACATGTGCTGTGCACGAGCCTCGGGGACGCGCTGGTCGCGCGTTCGTGAGTCCTGCGAACTCGGGAAAGCACGTGACCATAGGAAGACCCGCCCTACTCTGCCTCTGATTGGATAGGAAGTCATGTAATGACGTCGCTAACATTTGCTATGCTTTAGCAATGAAGCTTATGATCATGCTAATCAGAACGTATGTCTATGATGCAAATGATCATGACATGTGGTTACTTTAGGACATCGTTGGAAAAGATCTAGAGGGTAAGTGGGTCAATGTTGAATAACTTAGCTAACATTATCTAATGTTACATTTCTTTATATTAACATCAACTATATTGATAGGCTAGGGAGCTATGCTAACGGTAGCTAATGCTAACGGCTTATGGTTAACGTTAGTTAATGCTAACGTTACGTTCGGAGGTCTCAGATGTATTTCAATTTTAACAATGTTGAGCATGATCAATGTGACATTGTTCATACATTGATTACAGTCTGTAATCTTGTCTGGCATTATTTAGCTATAGTGGGCTGATGCTTGCTGCTGCTACTATAGCATTTGCCACATTATACATCAAATTAATCAAGCATAGTTAGTGTTATTACCTGAAGGCATTATTACCATTGCAAGTAAGCATGCCATGTATATGCCATGCCTGGAAATCAAATTAATAGTGTAATTATTCCCCATCATAGCTCATTGTACACTGATATAATCATTCTCCTTGCCTTTGCTAATACTCATCTCTTTTATCAAACTTTGTGCTAGGAAAGAAATCTGGCTGTCATTCATCGCTAGTGCTCATCCAGGCTGTTGTCATCTCCCGCCTGGACTCCTGCAACTCCCTACTTGCTGCCATCCTGCAGCGTTGGCCATCAGACTCCTGGAGAAAGCTGCTGCTAATCCCGTGTTCAACGGCCCCATGCTCTTCCACACAACTTCCCTACTCCTATATGTATAGTCTATATGTTTTTACGTGTTTCTTTACATGTCTTTACATGTGTATTTGTCAGGGTTTGTCTGTTAGTGATTGTCGTGTCCCCACTCTTGGCCTGCACCTTGACGTGGTGAGTGGGCTTTAAACCAAGCCAGGCCTTTTATAGTTGTGTTTTGTGTTTTTCTGTTTGCTTAAGTGTCTAATATTGAAGGTACAAAACCTTTAAAAAAAGAAAGAAAAAAGAAGCCCCTTCCTTCCCATAAAATTCCTGCGATTGTAACAGGTGTATTGATTCCACCACACTTGCCCACACTGGGTTCAAACCCGGGTCCTCTGACTTAGGAACGCACATGACCACCTTTCTAGAACACTGCCACCAGCTATCCCAATGAAAAGCTAGCGAATCAATTGTGCACATGGGCAGTACTAATACTGAGGACAGAGTTTAAACCAGTTCAACCAGATATTCACTGAGCCTGACGGGCACCTGCCAGCTAAAAAACCTAGTACTGTCACCCTCCACTTCTGCTGCGCCTGTATCCAGCCATAGGGGCTGATTATTTATAATGATGTTGATGAAGTTTAAAACCTTATTTACACATAGTGTTTGCTGTTTTAAAAGATAAATGCAGTGATATGAGGCGCCACCTATTGGTGAGGACAAAATCATGTTTTGACTGACTAGATGAGATAATGAATTCCTGATGTGCATAATGATGTCACTAAATCCCACTGTGATTGCTTTTTCAGTCAGTGAACAGGAAGCAGAGCAACCCCTCTGTGTTCGATCACCTGATAGAAGAACCTCCTAGGTGAGACCACACTACAGTACGTTGCTCCAGTAAACATATGAAGACCCAGCCGTATTTAAGCTGTCTTGTCTAATTTGAGCTGTCTTGTGAAGTCCCTGTTTTTCACATACTCCCCCCAACCCCCCCCCCCCCACCTACAGATGTGTAGTGCTCTGATCTACAGTCCCCCAAGTACAGGCAAGACCCCAGTGGCGCGGGTGCAGACTAACGAGTGTAGGCAGGGAAACACAAAGGTGTCTATAAGGAAAGGAGCTGACTGCCTTAGCAAGTGGGTTGGTGAATCAGAACACATAATCAGCTCTGCCTTCTCTTTGACCAGGTTAGCCAATGGGGAAACTGTGGCGGTGGGGGGAGGGGGGTATAATTATTGGACAGGACACCTGACCATCATCCTCAGTGTTGACTGAGAGCTTGTGATGGCTGTTTGTTGGTCTCTCCCAAGGTCAACCTAATGAGACCCTCCTTCATCTTCTTCCACAAGATAGACCGGCTGGCCCCAGTATGCTCCAGCAGACAGGACCAGATACACAGGTGAGGCCTGTCTGTCACGGAGCCACCGCCTCGCTCCGCCTCTGATGTAACTCGGTTCTTCAGCTTGGCTGCGTACTTGATTGATGTTGCACATGGGCGATTGGAACTAAACTAACCTTGCGTTGCATTTGTCTCTCTCTCTCTGGCTCTATCGTGTCCACTCTGCTGGCGCTGATGGATGGGTTGGACAGTCAAGGGGAGCCAGTGGTCCAGTTCCTGTTCATGCTTGGTTGTTGCCTACTCACCTTCCCATCTCCTGCATCACCTGCCACCTGTCTCCACTCTGCCCAGCTGCACCTCATCCCTCATTACTCTTAGCATTAATACCAGTCAATTTCCCTTGGTTCTCTGTAAGATCATTCAGTCATCTACCAAGTCTGCTCAGCTCTTCTGTCTGCCATATTTTGGAGTTGTTTATTGAAATTGAGTTAAAGTAGTTTGTATGGGTCAAGCATCCTCCAGTTTGTATGACTCAAGATCTGTTTACTGCCATTTGACTAGGGTTAAGGCATACACTGGTGACATGTTTTTAATTGTTTTGTGATCACTGTCTTTGTGATATTTTCTGATGACCAAGCCTTTGATCTAAGCAGAGCCTTAGCACATTATGGAGGAACCATGTCCCTTTCTTTTACCGATCCCTGAGAGCAAGACCTGTGAATGTCCTGAACAGTGTGGTGGCCACATTTGTTGGGAATTTGGGTGGAAACAGTGTGGAACATCATTGCATAGTTTGACTGCCATTTCATACCAACATTAAGAGAAAGTGGAGAAGTAGGCTATACCTAGAAAATACTATAGTTGTGCAATTCGTTTGTACAGTCTAGTAGTTAAATGGTTAAAAATGGGCAAGCAATAACATTGGAGGGAAATGTATACTGACACTGATGATTGTTTCAGAAATGGTCTGAGACAAAATAATGAAATGTTATACATCAGTATTGTGAAACACTGAACATATTTTAATGACTGACAAGGAGAGAGGAAACAGTCCAAGTTAATCAATAATAACTAGGCTCACTATGAACAGTGTGTATTATTGGCTCTGTTCTGACCAGTGTTGGGCTCGTTACTCAAAAAATGTAATATATTACTTATTACTCATTACCCTTTTTAAAAGTAATATCGTTACTTTACTTATTACTCCCAGCCAAAAGTAACTAGTTACTTATGTAATATATTACTTTCCCAGTACGTCCCTGTGTGAATCTCCGTAATCACCATTAAACACACTTAAGGCTTCAAACTAGCAACTTTGTCTGCAGCCTAGGAATCCCTAAAAGTGACAGGCTAGATGAAAAGCACGCCTGGCTCAAACTGATGACGAGACAACCTTTTAAACACCTTCTGTTATTTATTTTTGCTGAAAGTGAAAACAATATTTAACAAAAAACTGTAACCTACAGCAACAATAGGCTTACATACAATTCAATTGAATAGGCAATGCTATTTGCCCTCCTGCTTAATATAAACCTTTGGACATGTTATCCTTTCTATCTTTTATACAACCCTTTAAACTGAGAGTGAGAACATAAGACAGCAGCAAACAAATCAAAACTGAAACAAAAATCAAAGGCCTCCAGCAACAACTAGGCAAAAGTAGGCCTACTCACTCACACACACACACACACGCGCGCACACACACACACACACACACACACACACACACACACACACACACACACACACACACACACACACACGTAGGCCTACACTCAATTCTGCTCAATTCTGCCTAATATGGATCCAACTTACTACTACTTCACCGCAAGCTTAGGCTATTTATCTGCTCACATCAGAAATGGTGATTGTATCTCATCAGGAGAAGCTTTTCAAACCTTGTATCTGAGAGTCTATTCCTTCGTGGAGTCAGCACCAAACTTCCTAAGCTGAACAGTCTTTCCACAGGTGCGCTGGATGGAATGGGGGTGTTGTATTTCATAAAAATGTTTTTGACCCTTGGGAACTGATTGAGGATCTCTGTCCCCTGTCCTGCGCTCAAATAGTCCATCACCTCCTTTTCTGCTGAGTACATGTCTTCTGGCTCTTCTTCAAAAGAAAAAAAGTCCAATTCACTGCTGCTGGTTGAGGCCATGGGTACAGATGAGGAAGTGGCTGGGACGGTGTCTGTGGTGTCGGGGAGCACTGCGCGACACTCAGACATCAGCAGCTCTCTCGTACACTCTCTCCTCTCTTCCTCTCTCATCCACCGGAGTTTAAACTTCGGCAAACTTGCAGCGGCCAGACGTGCATCTCTGCTCTCTAGTGTGTTGGCAAACCGGGTCTTGATTGCCTGAAATAAAATGAAGTTTGTGTCAATACACTGATCACCGGCCCGCTAATAGAGTAGCTATATACTCACGCACTCTCACTCACTGACTCACTCACTCACTCACTCACTCACTCACTCACTCACTCACTCACACACTCTCTCTCTCTCTCTCTCTCTCTCTCTCTCTCTCTCTCTCTCACACACACACACACACAGTATAAATGTGACTGAAAACTATAACATACAGTGAATTATATCACATTGTTTGACTCACCTGTACAATGACGTCGGGAAGGCCAGCTGTCATCTTAGAAAGGTGGACTTTCAGGGCAAGTGTCTTGGACATCAGAACTTCAAGGGTCGGGAGAATAGTACCATAGAAACAGTTATCCTCCCCTTGTAATATGTCTAATGCAACAGTGAGAGGCTTCATAACGACTGTATACTCCCCTAGGAACTGGTACTCCTTGTCAGTAAAGCCCTTTATTCCCAGTTTGACGCACAGGCCATTCAGGTCACTGATGGGGATCTCTGTGATTCGGGTGACTGCCTCAAAGAAAGAGTTCCACCGTGTGGACGTGGGCACTAGGAGTTTTCTACGACTGACCTCCTCTACAAGCTCAGACGCCACAGTAGAACGGCTAGCCTTCGTCCAGAGGGCTGTGCATTTGGCGATTCCACTTCTATATGTAGCTTTGGTATCAGGACTAGCTGTCAGCCACTTTTCTACATCATTGGTGGAGATGAGGTTCATGGTGTGTGATGCACATCGGTGATGAGGGGGGAGAAAAAACTCACCATCACCTTCAGTGTACAGGGCGTCTGCTACGTTAGTGAATGTAACTTCATTTTCCTCCTCATGTCCTTCTGAGTCAGAGTCAACAGGCTGGTACATTTTGAATGCTTTAACGAAGTTTGATCCATTATCTGTTACGGTGGCCGTCACCTTGTTTGAAAGTCCATAAAATGAATGGACCTGTTCGATCTCCGCAGCGATAACATTGTGCGTGTGTCTCCCCCGGATCCGCTTGCAGGCCACTGCAGCTTTCTCCCGCTTTAAAGTCGTTCCGTTGATCCAGTGGACGGTCATTCCGAGAAAGCTTTTATTGTTAGCCGTCCAGATATCGGCAGTTGTAGAAACATAGTCAATCTCTTTAAATGCTTTCTTCAACTCGGCTTCCATCAAAGTGTATTCCCTATCCAGATAGCTCGCAAATGTTTTTCTACCCGGTGGTTTTTTGTTGCCTCTGACCGGTATTTTCCCAAGGATCTGTCTAAACGACGGAGAGTCAATGGTTGATATCGGCAGCATTTCATCAACCACGTACCTAGCCACAAGCCTCGTTACTTCATTTTCACACATGGCCTGCTGCTGTCCACCATTAAAATCTAGTTTGCGCTGTTTAGCAGCAGGCTGACTACCTTTTGCAGCGTGCTCATCACGGTCCGGTTCTCTTTCCACCAACTTCATGTTGCTGTGTTGGCGTAGCAAATGTTTCAGGAGATTTGAGGTGCTGTTTCTGGCACAAGAAAGAGTCTTCGTAGAACTAACACACAGTTTACACTTGACGACAACATTCTTGTTGTCTTTCAGTTCCACGAATTCAAAATAGTGTGCGTATTTCCAGCCATGGAATGTTAACGTCATGTTCAAATAGCTACGCTCGCTCGCTGCTTGCCTGGTTATAATGTGACGGGACGTGATATGAGCGGAACGTTCTTCAATCTCAAATCAAAACTTTATTTCAACCTTTGTAAAACAAAAATAAATAAACAGAGCAGGCCTATGACAAAAGTAGTGCAGTAGCGAGCTTTCTGGGGGAAAGTAACTGTAATATTATTACTGAAATGTGATTAGTAACTCGCTACACCCCTCGTTACTGGAAAAAGTAATATTATTACTGTAGCGCGTTACTAGTAACGCGTTACTGCCCAACACTGGTTCTGACATCAGTGCACAGTTCATTCCACCACTGTGAGGCCAGGACAGAAAAAAGCCATGGCCGTTACAATCTGCCATAGGGGGGCTTGGAGCAACTGGGGAACCAATCACCTCAAGGCAGCAGAGCTTGACCACAGCCTGGAGGTCGGAGGGAGCTGTTCATTTGCCCTGTAGGCTTGAACCACAGTCCTAAACTGGATGGGACAGCGCAGGGAGCCAGTGCAGAGAACAGAGTAGGGAAGTTTTGTGGAAGAGCATGGGGCTGTTGAACACCAGGTCAGCAGCAGCTTTCTCCAGGAGTCTGATGGCCAACGCTGCAGGATGGCAGCAAGTAGGGAGTTGCAGGAGTCCAGGCGGGAGATGACAACAGCCTGGATGAGCACTAGCGACGAATCACAGCCAGATTTCTTTCCTAGCACAAAGTTTGATAAAAGAGATGAGTATTAGCAAAGGCAAGGAGAATGATTATATCAGTGTACAATGAGCTATGATGGGGAATAATTACACTATTAATTTGATTTCCAGGCATGGCATATACATGGCATGCTTACTTGCAATGGTAATAATGCCTTCAGGTAATAACACTATGCTTGATTAATTTGATGTATAATGTGGCAAATGCTATAGTAGCATCAGCCCACTATAGCTAAATAATGCCAGACAAGATTACAGACTGTAATCAATGTATGAACAATGTCACATTGATCATGCTCAACATTATGTTAAAATTGAAATACATCTGAGACCTCCGAACGTAACGTTAGCATTAACTAACGTTAACCCTAAGCCGTTAGCATTAGCTACCGTTAGCATAGCTCCCTAGCCTATCAATATAGTTGATGTTAATATAAAGAAATGTAACATTAGATAATGTTAGCTAAGTTATTCAACATTGACCCACTTACCCTCTAGATCTTTTCCAACGATGTCCTAAAGTAAATGTCATGATCATTTGCATCATAGACATACGTTCTGATTAGCATGATCATAAGCTTCATTGCTAAAGCATAGCAAATGTTAGCGACGTCATTACATGACTTCCTATCCAATCAGAGGCAGAGTAGGGCGGGTCTTCCTATGGTCACGTGCTTTCCCGAGTTCGCAGGACTCACGAACGCGCGACCAGCGCGTCCCCGAGGCTCGTGCACAGCACATGTTTAAATGGCTCGATACAGGTATTGGTGGCTTCAAAAACCCCAAAACCCCATTGAATTAAAAGTTTATATTGATAAGATTGGTCTCTGATGCTGAATGATACCCAGAAAAATTTTGTTTTCCTTTTCTAGCCCTATCTATCATCATCCACTAACATGGGAAATAAGGTTCTTGGGCCGCATGCCGTGACATGACTTGCAATACCGGGCTTTGGCCACTACGTCAAATGGCTTCATGCGCCGGTGAGCAACTTTCATTGAAATGAATAGGCAGCCATTTTCAATGCCGTCTCCAGTTATATTATACCTCCATGGGTCAAACAGACGACTCTCTTCCAGATACCTCATGCGCTACTTTTGCTAGTGCATGTCTCACGCTGGGGAGGCCCAGAAAAGCACAGCGCCATCTAGTGGCTTTGGTTCACATCTATTTTCCACTTGGCTACATACATTTTAGAAAGATGCAGAATAAAAGTACTGCTTCCCCCTTGAAAAAATGTTGTCTGAATTTATTAATTTAAGAGGGTTCAACAAGAATGTCCTGTTTACTTCTGTCTGTTTTGGTCCCCACCTCTAACAAGGCAAACAATAGTATTATGACATTGGTACCATACAGTATTAGTCTACATCAAAATCTTGACTATTGCACCTTTAAGATGACTTTGTATGAAAGTGTCCAAACTTGAAATTTTAAGCATTTTCCAAACATTTTGGTAAAATATAGTAGTTTGCGGACTCATGCTTACTGTAAATATATGTTCTTTATTTTTTATTATGCAGGTCGGCCCAATCCTGCAGCTGACCACCCTGATTTTGCCCCATCACTACACCTGGGTCCTGAGGTCTGGCAACGCCAGTCCAACCACATCTGCTAAGAGAGCAGCAAATAAACTGGCTCGGTACCAACGAGCAGCTGCACCTGAGCCCAGGTCAAAGGTCATTACCCAAAATAAAGAGGACAAACACGACGAATGTGACCACAAGATGGCTGAATCAAACGGCAGCTGAGAGAACAGAGTGAAACTCCACAACAGGAAGATAAGGCTGCGCTAAGAGAGCTTTTTACTGAGAGGTGTCCAAACAGATCTGCAGGGAAACGGAATGTGAGCTCGCTAGAACAGGATGTCACAAGACTAGCAAAATTGCTCATCTCTTCTGAGAACTTCATTGTCATAGACAAACTTCATTGTCACATATTTTCCATGTTTTCTGGACTGACAGGTTTAGCTGTTTACATGGATTTTTATCTTAACAGTTCATCTCAGAACGAAGGGTTATGTCCAGGGAAAGTCTCCTTCTTTATTACCAATGTGCTCTCAGTATTGTTGAATTTCTTACTGTTAATTCATTGCCACTTTGTTTGGCTTTCTATACATGGATCTGTCCACTTTCTGATTGTGTACAGGGCAACAGGTTTACTTATTGTCCACATAAAACATTAAAAAGCTAAATAAACCTAGTCTAGATATTGGTATGTAATCTCATGACAGAGTGGCGCCACACAGTTCAGAGCATCTATCAGTGGCAGGATGTGCTGAGAAACCAAACAAGACGCAGGTTACTTTACATGTATTGAATAAGTCTGCATAACTACTGTAGCCTGCAAATCAGGCAATCTTTTTTGCACATATTGTCTGCAACAATAATCAGAGCCCAGCAGAGAGAAGGAACAGGGCAATGATGGCTTAGTTAAAACAACACAGACTGCTGGTGTCACTTTAGGAGGTGCACTTACTCTGGAGACAAATTATTCTAAGTTGCTTTGGATGAAAGCAATGGCTAAATGACTGAAATGTAATGTCCTATCTCGATCTCACCACTAGATGTCACTAGATACTCTTTCTGAGGGTATTTGTGGTGTAGCCTAGTTTGTGTTGGACAGGCTGATATGAAGCATGTGCCCAGAGAGGCTTGTTGATTCCCTTCACTGATCTGACACAATGTGTATGGTGGTTGTCATGTTTACTCCCTGCTCTGGACTGACTGTGTTCTGACCCTGTGGCATCTAGAGAGAGTATCTCTTTCACAGTCATTACCTCTGCCCCAACGACAGCATAGTGCGGAAGGTAGGTATTCATCCTCTGCGTTTCTCCCATCCCAGCTGTCCTCCTCCAGGGGCAGCCAGGACCAGTGGGCAGCCATCGTTCATGATGCCCAGGGACCAAGTGCTCAGTTCAAGTCCTGGTCAGGGACAGGACTGAAGAGCATCTGCCTGTTTTTCAAATTGGGTTCTTGGGAGGAAACCCTTGTGAACACGGGGAGAACATGCAAACTCCGCTCAGAAAGGCCCAGAGACCTTCTTGCTATGAGGCAACAGTGCTAAGGACTGTGCGAATGCCCCTTGTGAGTGATTTTGGCGTTCAGTGTCTCCTTCAAGGACACTTCGGCACACTGCTGGGAGCTGGGATGGAATCGGGGTTCTTCAATCCCCAGTTGGCCGCTCCACCATCTTGTGTCCCTGCTGGCGGTGCCAGACCCTGCCTGCCTTACAGGATATTCCACTCACAGTGGTCGTCCCAGATAGGGCTTCAGTACGAGAGAGAGGGAGAGGCTGTAGATAAATACTGTTAGCTGGTCTCTCAGTTGAACACCCCCTGAGTGTCTCTCCTGGAAGGGGAGGGAGGGAGGATGGGAAGAGAGATTCAAAGAGGAAGAGAGAATGAGAGAAAGGGGGGAAGAGTGGAAGCTGAGCCATGAGAGGAGACTCTGGGAGCGTATGGGCTGCTTCAGCTCTTCTCCATGAAGACAGGAAGGAGAGTTGGAGGAAAGACTGGAGCACTGTCTATATAGTCTATAGTCTCTATGGTCTATAGTCTATAGTCTCTATGGTCTATAGTGTCTATAGTGTCTATAGTCTCTATGGTCTATAGTCTATAGT
Organism: Borostomias antarcticus; assembly: GCF_949987555.1. Taxonomy (NCBI): domain Eukaryota; kingdom Metazoa; phylum Chordata; class Actinopteri; order Stomiiformes; family Stomiidae; genus Borostomias; species Borostomias antarcticus. The sequence goes on along the minus strand of NC_140257.1, from coordinate 5,035,891 downwards.
CTCTATGGTCTATGGTCTCTATGGTCTATGGTCTCTATGGTCTGAGGAACGCTCTTAACCAGGACTTCAAGAAAGGCGCTGCATGGAGTATAAGCTCCGGGCAGATAGAATCAGGCCCTGGGGCTTTCCCTGGCCTTACATGCTGGAGGGCAGCAGCAAACTCCTCTGGTGTGAATTCACCAGAGATGTTACCACCGCTAGGAGTTGTGTCCTTCCAGAGGTCAGACACTTCTTTAGCCACGAGACGTGACGATCCGCGGTCTTTGCCCTCAGGTGTCCCACTTTTCACAAATTGTGATGGGATTTTGTTTGCAAAGATGGGGCAGTGATGGGGGGAGTGTCTGGACCTACCAGTGAGGTTGTTAAGGATGCTCCATGCCTTGCGGCTGGAGTGTGATAAGTCGATGGAGTTAATGGCCTCCTCCCAGCGCTCTTGTCTCCTTCGGCTGAGTCTAGACAGCAGGGCTGAGGCAAGTCTGTCTGACTCAGCTCCTGGGGGGGCCCGGAGGAAGGCACAGTAGAGACTCTCACGCTCCTCATCCCAACACGGTTTGTAACTATTGCGACGTCCGCGTGGGATGGATTTGTGGCCTCTTTCACCAGTATGCTGCAGAGTTCCCGGTACGCCTCGTCCACGTTGTTGGTGTTAGGTGGTGGGAGGCACCTTGTGGATCTATGGGTAAGGAGGCGGTAGCGTTTCCAGTTGGCCTTTCAGAAGTTCCATCGCTTCACCGGTTCGCTCGGGACGAGGTCCACGAGTTTAGGCATGGTTATCAGCGATGGTTGATGTTGGGACCACGGGAACTTTCCTAGCACGCGTCTATCAGGGAGCCGGTTATCAACGGCGACGCTCGCGAATGCCACGTCAGGATTGGTCCCAGTTTTCTACCGACCTGAGACAAAGCTGGCTGCGCCCTTGGTATCGTACAACAGGGCCAGGCTGTTGGCAGACTTTGCTTCGCTTACGGTGGTTAATCGCAGCTACTGACCATGAGAAGGTGTCTGCCTCGCCACGAATGAACTATTCATTCATTCATTCATTCATTCATTCATTCATTCATTCATTCATTCATTCATTCACACAAACAGATTATATATAAAGCTTCCCTCTCCCCATCTTTCTTTCTCTCTCTCTCTCTCTCTCTGTCTCTCTCTCTGGTGTTGAATTCAACCATGAATGCCCAGAGAGAACCACAACATGGCCATTCAAAATCCCCAAAAAGACAGATTACTAAATGTACTACATGAATTGCAAAACATAAAGTAATTGTGAGTAAAATAAATTATTGGCTTTATATTATTTTAGTTTTTTAAAGTATTACAATAGGACTGACTGGCTTTAAAAAAAAATGTTGAGAATGTTTCTAATAGTGGCTCAAAGTGATCATGACAGCTGGCCATCAGTGAAATGATGTGAAAATATTTACAATTCACAAATGTCACAAAAAATAACACTCAGTGAATACAGGAAATACATACAATGAAATGACTTTTGACCACTGGTATAGATATACTCTTGTATGTAAAATAACATCTCATAAACATGAAACAACAACAACAAAAACATGTCCACTTCCCCAAAGTGTTAAAATGATTAAACAATCCATTGCCTTTTGGCTGACATGAGTTTTCTATGAGAACGACTTGACAGTCTGTGTCTTTATACAGTCATTTTCAATTTGGGGCCAAAAACACCTCCAGTTGTTGTATAGGTACAAATATGTTGTTTTAGGTCGGCTTCAGGTTTCTACAGTACTTTCTCTTTGCTGCTTGACTCCTCTGGACACTCTGCTTGTCAGCATTCCTTGGTTTTGGTGTTGGGTAAAGAGTCCAGCCATATCATTCATGATTCACTTCTCTGTGTGCAATATAATCATGTCTTCAGTTTTTAATTGTGTGGTGTCCATGGTCACCATGTTGGCAAGCGGTCATTTAATACAAACAACGCTAGGCAGGGAGTGTAGCATGCTTCACTTTTGGTTTAGTATCTTGTTCAGCACTCTGTGAAAAAACCTGTGAAACGCTGTGACAATTATTATGATTGTCTGTTTAAATAATGCAGGGATATCATGATGACGGGTTGAATGATTCAGGGATATTATTTGATAGATTTATGATTGACGGTTTGAATGATGCTGGGGTATCATTGTGTCCTGTGTAACGTGTGGGCTGACCTTTGATGACCTCTAACCTCTACAGTGATGCGTCCTGGTTCAACAAACACAGAAATTCTATTTCATATACAGTATACTAACACACACACACACACACACACACACACAATAGGAGGAGTTGATGTAGCTCTCAGTTATATACAGCTTCTCTTAGTAACTGGTGATGCAAAGAGTCTGAAGCATTTCTATAACATCTGACAATATTCTTCTGTCCAAAGTCGCTCCATAGTTTTATGGTTTCAATATTTAGGGACTTCTCCAGACTGGTTTGTCTGGACAGGTTGGTTTCCGGGTACAAAAAATGAAATAATTCATAAAATAATCAGAACCGAACACTAAAGGAATGCAGCTTGTTTCCAGGTTAGCTTCAGTGTGATGGATGTGAAAACATGTTGCTTTTTCTCTGCCAGCCGGCCTGCCTGTGTGTCTGTCTGTTTGTCTACCTGTAAAGTCTTCCTGCCTATATAGGAGCTGGATAAGTGGGTGGAGGGGCATTGAGGTGCACTTAAGATGTAATGACCCCTAAGCCCAATAGGAGTTGCTACATATCCTCCTGCCCACCCCTTATGCCCCAGCCACAGTGCACACTTGTTCTGCTGCTGTCTTGTGTGATCAGAATCACCTCACCTAGCAACAGATGACATGGTAAGAACAACTCTCACATAAAATCTGCCATTGGCTGATGAGAGATTAGTGAAGTGAAAGTGGAGATGTGGGACTTTCCAGACCTCATGTCTTTCAGTGGAGGGGAAGCTGGAGGTAAACACCCTGCTGTAGCAGCACTGACCGGCCCTGAGATGAGGAACAGGACAGACCACAGAACATGGAACAGACCTCTGTCATATCATCACACAGTACAGAAACTCACACCATGGTCCAGGTTGAAGAATAGAGAAATGAACATTCATAAATCAAAATATCAGTCATTTTGAAGAGATACAGACAGATAAAGCCAAGTTGTTTTTATTTAAATTCAACTCTCTTTCTGGACATGTTCAATGTTATTCATTCACTCAGGGGGTGGTTGGGTTTCTAAGTACAGTAGTGTTTGACCAGGTACGCATATTACCATCAGATGAGGAGTTTCCTGCACCTGAAGGCTGTTGTTATGCAGATGACTGTTTTAAACTGACTGTACAAATGACTGTAATATAAACTATAACTAGCCTACAGCTGGTTGGCTGATAAAGAAGGTTGGATACATGGCCAGAATTTAAAGACTTCCTGTAGGTTAGAGGATAGGTACTTTGCCACAGTCATTGTTGTTTTCAGGGGGGAAAACATTAGAAATAATTCATCAAATAATTCAGAAAAAAAGACTTAAAGGTGGGATAGGTAGTTTGCTTTTGGCTTTATTTGGTAAAATTGGCATAATATCCTTTCAGCTATCAGTAACAGAAGTGCTCTAAGAATAAACTTGGATCTCCGTGTTTACCGCTGCCTCTGTATTTTGGATTCAAAGAATGCACCGCACCGAATGTATTGACCAATCAGGGTCTCTATCTCGTCACACCTACCAGTCATGTTTGGAGGGAGGGATTACATCATGATTGACAGGAGGAAGGGGCGGGTTCTTTTGAAAATGATTACCAATCCGAGGCCTTGTTGACATCAAACTACCTACCCCACCTTTAAGGATTTTTGGTTGAGCTCCACAAGTCCTTTTTTCTGGGAAGGCGCGTCCTACTCTCCGATTGTCAAATAAAGATGTTTGTTTGCTGTATCATTTGGTTGATTTATGATTGACTGTTTGAATGACTGCTGTGAGGCGACAGTACTAGGTACTGCGCCACCTGTTTGAATGATTGACTGTTTTGAATGAGGCAGGGGTATCATGTGATTGATTTATGATTGACTGAATGATACGGGTGTATCATTGTGTTCTGTGTAACGTGTAGGCTGACCTTTGATGCCCTCAGTACAGGTCCTAGCTAACCAAACACACGGAAATGATATTTTATATACTGTAACACTGTACACTGACACACGCACGCACAGACACACATCTTCTGGTAGCTCCAGAATACATGTTCATGATCAGCTTCCATACGCCCACATACCCTCCAGAATAGTTGTTGGATAGATAGAAGCCTTCCTCTAAACTTTGGAGCTCTAAAAAATCTGACGATATTCTTCTGTCTTAAGTCGCTCCATAGTTTTATGGTTTCAATGTTTAGGGACTTCTCCAGACTGGTTTGTCTGGACAGCCTGGTTTCTGTGATACAGGATCAGTGAGATTCTCACCCCAACAGTTGATGTAAGTGGATAGGAACGCAGCCATAATCTTTCTTTGCTGTTGTTTTCAGGGGGTAGATTGATTAAATTATGCCTTTTGTCAGTACTTGAGTTATCATATTAATGTAAAAAGGTAAAATAATTAATTGAATAATTCCGTCATGCATTCTCACTTTTACATGATAGTCATTAGTCATCTAGTTCTACTATAACTGAAGCATATAATCAGCCACTTCCCTAATGGCATTATAGGCTTCATGTTATGTACTGTACACTTTCAAGTCCCCATCAATCTGATGATCATTATCTTCTTTTTACATAAAGACCTTTATGTGAGAGGCCTCTGACACCCCAACTCTATGTATTCTATCCCTGCGTTACCTCCTAAGTTCTCATCCACTGTGCATTTACACTACAAGCCTGAACAGCCATGTGAGCATCTACCTAGATACAGATGATGAGGCTGGAAATGACTCATCTGATTGGTCCAAGGGTCCTACACAAGAGACAAAAGAGAGAGAAAAGAAATGTTCAGTTCAGTGTATAATTCAAGTCTTCTCAGTTCTCCTCTCTGTGAAGAAATGACATCAACAACAATTACATGCTTTGCTTGATAAATACAACATTTTTGGTGGAAATACATCATAGTCTTCCATCATAATGTCTCAGGTTTGTAGTTTTCAGACAGAAACACTTCTCCAGATGCAAATGTTTCCAGAGCTTGCTCTTCGACATCAGTCCCTCCCATATTGTAAACATGAATAATTTTCCCGGTATCTCATTTGATCCCAAGCACACGGTCCATAAGCAGATATACACATTGTGGCATAGGCATGGCACGGATCAGCTCAGACCTTGTTTTACTGAGGAAACCTTGCACGACTGGCCAAAATGGCTACTCAGGATATTGTTGATTTGGATGTAATTGGTTAATTGAATTTTAAGTGGTCAGTTGATACCTGTGCTATTCCTTGTGCTGCCCTATGAAGAGATATGTCTGTCTGTTGCTGTAACACTGTCAATATGGTTGGCATGGCTGAATTTAGGAGAACTGAGTGTGACAGCCTGAAGAGATAAACATGATGAGTAAACAACGCTCTAACTCAATACAAAGTAAAACTGAATTAAATGTTTGTCAATGTTTAAGAACAATGCTGTATTTATGTAAATGACTGTGTTCTGATTGAGAATTAACTGTTAGTAACCGACCATACAGTAATAATGAACGTACAATGTTTGACCTCTGCCTAGCAACATGTGACATGTGTTTTTCTGAAGCAGAGATTGGTTTGTTTGGTTAAGAGTCAGTTTATTATCTGAATGCTCTGCTCTCTTTCATCTAGTTGAGAAGTTGAACGCTGGAGGAACATGTCCTTGTCAACTGTGTTTTTCATTTGCATGGCTGTGGTTCTGTCCACGCAAAAAGCAGGTAGGCTACATTATCATAAACTACACACCGTGAGTCTGTATAATACAGTCTGTATAAAGTCTATGGTATTACCAGGTATAATTAGCTTTCCATCAATGAACTAATGACAGTGATCTTATTGTTACATATTGTTTCATATAACATTTGTATTAAATGTTTCTGAATTGTTCTTTGACATGATTATCATGAATTATGAGAAAATAAAGTGTGTAATGAATTCAGATGAAAACTGTAATTATGCATTATTTGTTCTTCAATATTTCAGGTGGATATGAGATGAACGTGGTGGCACACTGCTTATACTCTACAGAGCAACCGCATGAGTTCATATACTCTAAAATGTATAATAAGATTGAGTATGTCAGGTTCAACAGCACTAAGGGCAGGTGGGAGGGATACACTGACTATGGTCTGCATAATGCTAAGATCTTTAATGATGATGCTGCTCTCATGGCTGCTATGCGAGCGAAGCTGGAGAGTTACTGCAAGAACAACGCTGAGCTAGACTTCTCTCACGTACTGGAGAAGACAGGTGAGCTGCCCTCCTCACCACAACAACATCACATCTCTCACTCACCAGATGATACGACACCTCTTTCATCTGTTCACTACAAAACCTGTAATGAAGCTTCTGTCTGGTGGATATGTTACGGTCAATGTGAGAAAACGGGGAATGTGAGCTTTTCCCGGTTATTGCGCACATCCCCGACCTCGCGGGGAATGTAGGAGGAACATGTGCGTTTCTCACATCTCCCGGGTAATGTGCACATTCCCCCACCTTGAGGGAGATGTGAGAAATTGGTTAGTATTTCTCACATCTCCCGTACGGTCGGGGATTGTGCACATTAACCGGGAAATGCTTACAATTCCCGACCTTGCGGTAAATCTAGCAAAGTCCAACCGTATGCAGAACCTCTGCTCAGCCGGTGGGAGAGGGCTCAGAGCTTAGAGAGTTTAAAGACCAATAATAGAGTAGACATATTAAAGACCAATAATAGAGTAGACATATTAAAGACCAATAATAGAGTAGACATATTAAAGACCAATAATAGAGTAGACATATTAAAGACCAATAATAGAGTAGACATATTAAAGATCAATAATAGAGTAGACATATTAAAGACCAATAATAGAGTAGACATATTAAAGACCAATAATAGAGTAGACATATTAAAGATCAATAATAGAGTAGACATATTAAAGACCAATAATACAGTATATATAATAAAGACCAATAATACAGTATATATAATAAAGACCAATAATACAGTATATATAATAAAGACCAATAATAGAGTTAATTAATAGAGAACAGAACCCTGATCAATATGATATGAATGATAGTGTTATATGAACTAATGTGTTGCTGTTTTTCCTCCACTATCAGTGGAGCCCTCTGTCAAACTTCTCTCAGTGACCCCCTCTAGTGGCAGACACCCTGCCATGCTGGTGTGCAGCGCCTATGACTTCTACCCCAAAAAGATCAGAGTGACCTGGAAGAGGGATGGACAGGAAGTGACCTCAGACGTGATCTCCACTGAGGAGTCGGTCAACGGTGACTGGTACTACCAGTTCCACTCCCAACTGGAGTACACGCCCAGATCCGGGGAGAAGATCTCCTGCATGGTGGAGCACGCCAGCCTGGACAGACCCCTCGTGAAGGACTGGGGTGAGTTCACTGTCCAGCTGTTGTTAGGGTGTTGTCATGGTGTACTAGGGTGAGTTCACTGTCCAGCTGTTGTAAGGGTGTTGTCATGGTGTACTAGGGTGAGTTCACTGCTCAGCTGTTGTTAGGGTGTTGTCATGGTGTACTAGGGTGAGTTCACTGCTCAGCTGTTGTTAGGGTGTTGTCATGGTGTACTAGGGTGAGTTCACTGCTCAGCTGTTGTTAGGGTGTTGTCATGGTGTACTAGGGTGAGTTCACTGTTCAGCTGTTGTTAGGGTGTTGTCATGGTGTACTAGGGTGAGTTCACTGTCCAGCTGTTGTTAGCGTGTTGTCATGGTGTACTGGGGTGAGTTCATTGTTCAGCTGTTTTTAGGGTGTTGTCATGGTGTACTAGGGTGAGTTCACTGTTCAGCTGTTGTTAGGGTGTTGTCATGGTGTACTAGGGTGAGTGCACTGTTCAGCTGTTGTTAGGGTGTTGTCATGGTGTACTAGGGTGAGTTCACTGCTCAGCTGTTGTTAGGGTGTTGTCATGGTGTACTAGGGTGAGTTCACTGCTCAGCTGTTGTTAGGGTGTTGTCATGGTGTACTAGTGAGTTCACTGTCCAGCTGTTGTTAGGGTGTTGTCATGGTGTACTAGAGTGAGTTCACTGCTCAGCTGTTGTTAGGGTGTTGTCATGGTGTACTAGGGTGAGTTCACTGCTCAGCTGTTGTTAGGGTGTTGTCATGGTGTACTGGGGTGAGTTCACTGCTCAGCTGTTGTTAGGGTGTTGTCATGGTGTGCTAGGGTGAGTTCACTGTTCAGCTGTTGTTAGGGTGTTGTCATGGTGTACTAGGGTGAGTTCACTGCTCAGCTGTTGTTAGGGTGTTGTCATGGTGTACTGGGGTGAGTTCAGGTGAGCAGGGTACGAGTGCTGTGTCGTGGCTGGGTACCTGAATAACCCTGACTGTGACTGTGTGTGCTAGCGTATGATAGATGGTGGTCTGTCAGAAGCTACATACAGGACAGCTACAGTGTCATCACATGCTAACAGAAGGGTCATTTCTCCTTGACAGACCCGTCCCTGCCTGAGTCTGAGAGGAATAAGATCGCCATCGGGGCGTCTGGGCTGGTGCTGGGACTGGTCTTTGCACTGGCTGGACTCATCTACTACCAGAAGAAGAAATCCAATGGTGAGTCATCAGCTGTGTGTAGAGAACATGTACAGTCTTCATAGTCATCTGTGTGTAGAGAACATGTACAGTCTTCATAGTCATCCAGTCTTCACAGTCATCTGTGTGTTATGTACGCAGCACACTGTAAAATAATCATGATGTAAGAAAGATTCACTTATACATTGAGAGATGTATTTTTCAAGAGTACTGCTCCTGTGTTCAGTGGATGGTGGCAGCAATGTTGATTTATTTGTTGAAATATCACATAGTGATTGTGTCACCTCTGTCTCTTCACCCTCTCTGTGTTTATTTCACAGGGCGGATGCTGGTGCCTGCTAGCTAAGGTGAGACTCCTCTTGTCACAGAAAAGTTTCACCAACTACTACAACTGACTGTGCCTGATGGTCATTGTAACGGTTTTCTTTTATCTTCTCAGGTTTGCAGGTCTGTTTCTGAATCCACTGCTGAACTAGACCTGATATTAGAGCTTCCTTCTAACCAGAAATATCAGTTTAACTGAAATAACGCTAAAATGCTTGAGCGTAATACAATATCTTTGCTCCATATTAACCAATACTGTCTTAAGAAGGCCATACACATGTGTTATGAGTTTGTCTCTCTATATGCAACAAAAATATTCCCTTTAATACGCAAATAATGCATTGTCCTGTGTGTTCTGAATCAATAATGCACTGTCCTGGGTGTTATTAATCAATAATGCACTGTCCTGTGTGTTCTGAATCAATAATGCACTGTCCTGGGTGTTATTAATCAATAATGCACTGTCCTGGGTGTTATTAATCAATAATGCACTGTCCTGTGTGTTATTAATCAATAATGCACTGTCCTGGGTGTTATTAATCAATAATGCACTGTCCTGGGTGTTATTAATCAATAATGCACTGTCCTGTGTGTAATTAATCAATAATGCACTGTCCTGGGTGTTATTAATCAACTGTACCAGGGTTATAAGATCCACATATCAATAATAGTCATGGATGAGAGTTGGAGTCATTTCCCTCTGGTTTCTAGTCTAAACTGGGTGTCTGTGGAGAAACAGCATTAGCAGGACAAGTGACTGGAGGACATCCTGAGTCTGACACCAAACATCACTGACAACTTCAGACACTCTTTGTGGCAGGTTAGAGGTCTGTACAAAGGCCTGTTTACTTGGTTCCTACAGGTCTTAACCTGTCTCTGCTAGAGGATAACCAGGCCAAGGTTTATCACACTGTATCCATCCTTTGCCAACAAATATGCATTATTGTAATGTTACAGTATATTCACCTTAAGTCAATAATCTACATGAGAATCCACTGTACTTGGGAGCTTCAGGACTGCTTCAACTTCAGGACAGGTCTTCAAACCTAACATATACTCCAGTATGAGAGTCCTTGTTGCACTAAAGTATTGCTTTTTTTCACCATATATTAACTAATGATTAACATACAGTCAAGTGTTGGTAAATGTATGATAATGATAATCTAATGTTGGCATTCAGAGGGGAGTAAACTACTGTTCAGGAGAATAACTCAGTTGTAATCTTTGTTTTCATTTGTTTGTGAGATACAGCAGTGTTATCAGCTAAAGCTTGCCTTGTGTCTAATGTTAGAGCCAGTCAACTATTACAGTACGCAGAGCTCTGTTTAGATGAACTATTACACTTCAGTTGGTGTCTGTTTAAATTAACTAGGCTATTACAGTACGGTTGGTGTCTGTTTAAATGAACTAGGCTATTACAGTACGGCTGGTGTCTGTTTAATTAACTAGGCTATTACAGTACGGTTGGTGTCTGTTTAAATTAACTAGGCTATTACAGTACAGTTGTAGTCTGTTTAAATTAACTAGGCTATTACAGTACAGTTGTAGTCTGTTTAAATGAACTAGGCTATTACAGTACGGTTGGTGTCTGTTTAAATGAACAAGCCTATTACAGTACGGTTGGTGTCTGTTTAAATGAACAGTACGGTTGGTGTCTGTTTAAATGAACAGTACGGTTGGTGTCTGTTTAAATTAACTATTACAGTAGTCTACGGCTGGTGTCTGTTTAAATGAACTAGGCTATTACAGTACGGTTGGTGTCTGTTTAAATGAACTAGGCTATTACAGTACGGTTGGTGTCTGTTTAAACGTGGTGGTGGTTTCAGGTTCTGTTATTGGACTATAACATTAGCTTAATGATCGATACAAAATGTCTTTCTCTTATAATTATTTTACCTCTTGCTTAGCGTGTGCACAATCTACTGTAGGAGCTAACAGAAGAACATCTTACCTGTTTGATGTAGAATGTGACTAATAAAGAACATGTCACTACTCGTTGTGTCTTGTCACTACAAGAGGACTTTGTGATAACATTGTGCCACTTTTGACCTCAATATTACTATTAGTAGTGTGATGCCCGCAAAAGTTTGGACCACATGTCAGGACCAAAATTAATTTACTACCTGATATAAGAAACATATTCATAGACATTTCTGCACTGTAAGTCAAGTCACAATTATGTTTGGTTTCTGTGATTTATTGCGCAAGACAAGACAATTAAGCTAATTAGCAAAGCTAATTTCTTACAGTGTATAGTTTTCGAAAACTGAGGTAATCCACATGGCCGCCAGAAGGCGTGTTCATAGGCGGAACATATATTCCCTAACCTGCTATTTCCCCCGTGTCCTTTTAGTATTACTCATGCACACTTCCGGCTTAAACTAGCCAACTCATTGATCTGGAGCGGGAAGTATAATTGTTATTGATAAATGCTCTATGTGTTATTTAGACAATTATGGCTGTAAGCCAGCACACCTAGACAAGAGGCAGTGGTTTTTTGTGCATGGATGTAAGCCAGCGCACCTAGAATAGCGTTTGTCCGGTTATCACTCCCTCCCTCCCTCCCTCCCTCCCTCCCTCCCTCCCTCCCTCCGATCAATGTTGACCTGCATTTCTCTGTTACACAAGAGGCAGTAGTCCCAGCACACCAAAATAAAGAAGGACACCAAAATCAAGCTGCCGATCTCCGCTGCACAAGTAGAGTAGCGGTGAGAGCATAGGACTCCCACCCGAGAAACCAGGGTTCAAGGCCCCAGTGGGGATGACTTTATGGGACTATACCCCAAACCTCCACATGTTCATCCTTTCCCTCCAACCTTTACCCCTTGCCTTATAGGTCAGATCCTGTCCCAACCCCAACCCTTATTCTAACCCCAACCCACACTAGGGACTGGAAGGACACCAAAACCAACCCGCCGATCTCTGTAGAGTAGTGGTCAGAGCATTGGACTCCCAACCAAGAGACCAGGGTTCAAGGCCCCAGTGGGGATGACTTTATGGGACTATACCCCAAATCTCCACACGTTCATCCTTTCACTCCAATATTTTTATCCCTTACCTTGTCCAGAAACAGAAGTTGAACCAATTGCAGCAAAATAGCTAACGTTACACGTACCTGCTTTATCCACTGACCGCTACCATTAATGTTATGGAAGCTGCTGCTAGTTGTTGTGAGCTCATGAGCTAACTGGCTATCCTGCTCTTATTGTGCTGGATTAGAATTGGAAGCATTGGAACTAATGTGTCCAGGCGACAAGACCTATCTTAATCTATCAGACATTATTTAATGTCATTTCAATTCACAGCTATTTCAGTGGCGTGACTAGCTTCTGTCCTACCAGTCCTGAACAGAAACAAGCCAGCCACACACATAAGCCAGGCTGGACCTGGCCTGGTTTGGACTTCATGAATGGGACATGGAATCAACTGTCACTCAAAAATAGTTGTTTACACAAAGTTTTATTGATTATATTAGATTCAACATTGCACCGTAGCCTACTGGAACATCCTAAAGCTGTTAGGCTAGCAATGAAATGCAGTTAACATCATGAATAGCATTTTTTTTCTGAAATTGCGTGTCTTTACAATCCAATGACATGTTCCTTTGCATCTACTTTAAACTAAACGATTCCACGGATTTTACAAATTTTGAATGTTTATTTACGAAGATATTGGGCTTCTTTTTTTTCACGGCACCGGCAGCTATGTTTCATATCACTGCCTCGGTTCACAAAGCATTATGTGAGTTTGCATCTACCCTCGGTTTCAAGTCAGCATCTTGAAACCCTCGTTTTGGAGGGCTGTTTGAACGTCCACTAGCCCTCTATATGCCGCCTAGCCCTAGAAGCTAAAAGGAATGGGACACACTACCCTACGCGTGAACGCACAAAATGTAGGGGTAGGGCCAAGGGCTAGGGCTAAGGGGGGTATTGAGATTGGGCCTAAACTAGAGGGCCAGGAGTGGAGAGGGACTGGAGTGACGTGGGATTAGTGAGGGACTGGTGTCTAGAACTAGGGCTGGGAGGAATCAAACCAACATGGAAGACAAGACAACGAACACAAGACCAAACACACAAGGAGGCAGAACAAAACCTGCTGACAACGTGATCAAAGTGTACAAAAGTCTCTGGGGGAGTGCAGGGACAGTCACTGGGAGGGGAGGTGCTCAGGGACAGTCACTGGGAGGGGAGGTGCTCAGGGACAGTCACTGGGAGGGGAGGTGCTCAGGGACAGTCTCTGGGAGGGGAGGAGCTCAGGGACAGTCACTGGGAGGGGAGGAGCTCAGGGTCAGTCACTGGGAGGGGAGGTGCTCAGGGTCAGGAATCCAGGCCGGGAACAGGGGGTGAGCAGGGCGAGGGTCTGGACCGGGAGCAGATCCAACCAGGGGCGAGGGTCTGGACCGGGAGCGAGCAGAGTGGACCAGGGGTCCGGGGCGAATCGGGGGTCTGGGTCAGGGGCGAGGGTCTGGACCGGGAGCGAGAAGAGTGGGCCAGGGGTCCGGGATGTATCAGGGGTCCGGGGCAGGATCGTGGGTCCAGACTGGGAGCAGGGGGTGAGCCGGGGCAGACCCGGCCCGAACCATAACAAGCCTATTATGTTTATGATGCAGTGCTAATGGTTTGAGGTGTTTGGAGTAGGCTGGCTATCTGTTTCCTTTCGTTGACTACAATATTAACGAACGGCCTATCTATGCCTATGTAGGCTAGGCTACTTATGGTACACGGTCTAATTACTTTGGTTGCCGATTACCAAGAACAACCGATTGTATTGAATAAAAGTAAATGTTATTTTAATCTGATGGTGTCCTGGTGATTGCTGAAATCCCACCCCAGACATTAACCTAGACTACATTTCATAACTATTACAATTGGGTTTAGAAAATCTTTCTGCTCGCTGACAGCTATAGCCTATATTCTGTATGTTTATGTAGAAGGAATCAGAAATGTAATTTTAGCCTATTTTAATACAATTCTATAGAGGGAATTATTTTCAACGGACAGATTTAAGTTGTCTTAACTGGTCACCATGGAGCATCTAATCCAGTTCTGTGCCATGCCAACGCTAACTGATGAAGTCGTGGCCTTCAATATTGCATGATTCATTTTTGTGTGTTGGCTGTAAGCCGACACACCAAGGAGAGGGAATCCTTTTTGTCCGTGCTTCTTGCTTCTTGCGTCTTCTTGCGTCTTGCGTCGTGTTGTTGACCTGCAATTCCATTGCTGCTACCACAAGAGGCAGTAGTCCCAGAACATCAAAACCAAAAGACTCCACTGACCCCTACATGCGTAGTTTCTCTCCCTATCTGCGTGTGTGTACGGGGTGTGCAGGGAGGGGGGGGGGGGGTTGGGGGGCATTGGGAGTAATAACAATGTCGGAGAAGACCCTGTGCAAGACCCCACGGTACGCTACTGCATTATAGACAGACAGTCCTCATTACAATAGGAGAAGGACACAAATCCTATAGTAATTAATTTTTGTATAGGATGTGATGCACCAGTCGCTCTACGCCTATGTGGTTTATTTTCAGTGATTAGACTGACTGTTGACTGGCACAGCTTTAGGTAGTGATGGAGAAATGAACTTAATGTATTGATGCTTTTTTGTGCGTGACTTACAGTGCCAGCGCACCTAGTATAGCGTTCGTCCGGTCATCACTCCCTCCCTCCCTCCCCTCCGTTACTGCGGACAATGTTGGCCTGCATTTCTCTGTTGGCATCACAAGAGGCAGTAGTCCCAGCACACCAAAATCAAGAAGGACACCAAAATCAACCCGCCGATCTACACTGCACAAGTAGAGTAGTGGTGAGAGCATTGGACTCCCACCCTGGAGACTGGGGTTCAAGACCCGGTGGGGATGACTTTATGGGACTATACCCCAAACCTCCACATGTTCCTTTCACTCCAACCTTTACCCCTTGCCTTATAGGTCAGATCCTGTCCCAACCCCAACCCATATTCTAACCCCAACCCACACTAGGGACTGGAAGAAGGACACCAAAACCAACCCGCCGATCTCCACTGCACAAGTAGAGTAGTGGTGAGAGCATTGGACTCCTACCCTGGAGACTGGGGTCGAAGACCTGGTGGGGATGACTTTATGGGACTATACCCCAAACCTCCACATGTTCCTTTCACTCCAACCTTTACCCCTTGCCTTATAGATCAGGGCCGCGTTTCCCAGATTTGCCGAATTTCTCCGCACTACGACGCTTCTCGAGGTATACCTTGGCGAAGGGACAGTTTTTCCTACGAGTGTTTCCCAGACTATCCCTTAGCGTGCGCGTGAAGATACATCGTTAGGTCCATCCCAAGATACATCGTTAGAGGAGCTGTCCCTGGGTGCGGTGCTGAAAAAAGAATGAATCGATGCCGCACACATTGATTCGTAAAGTCACAGAAATGACGTGCCAATATAATACGTTCTGTCTTAATTATTTTATTTCAGTCTAAATATTACCAAAAAGGAAGCTAATCCTCCGAAAGCTCATCTGCTAATGTATTTAAGAGTCAAAGCGAGACCTCGTGATAGTCCCAATTCATACATCAAATTACATTACATCAAATAAAATATCCAAGAAAGAGCATGGATCGGATCGGGACATATAAGCCCCGTCGAGGATGTCTTGAAAGGCCAGGAAAAAATACTTTAATGATGATAGGCAATGATGATAGCAAAATGACCAATGATTTAGTTATCATACAAACAAAGGTATAATGCCCATATAAATTGCCCCTGTGGCATTAGCATTCCCACGTTAGAATTCGTGCGGATACGATGACTAATTGAATCTATCAGGCACCGGTGTTGGCACATGTGGCCTATAAAAAAAACAAGGGTAACTGCACATATTGAGCGACATGGCAGATATGAAGAGGAAGCGTGTGATAGCGTTCACCAAAGAATAACTAGTGATCATGCTGGACGAGGTGGAGCAACCGAAGGCCGTCCTGTTTGGCGGCTACCAGTAGGGCCTATGCACAACTCCAGTAGGCTACTTCCTGAAATTAGACATGCTTCTCTATTTCCTGTCCTACACTTTGGATGAAATGATTATTCAGGAATTCCTGAATAATCATTTCATCCAATAGTGTAAGACAGGAAATAAAGAAGCATGTCTAATTTCAGGAAGTAGCCTACTGGAGTTGTGCGTATAGCCCATTGAAGAAGGCTGCATGGGCGAGCATTGCAGCGCAGATGGCTGCTTCCACTCCTGGGCCACCCAGGGAGTGGACAGTCGTCAGCAAGAAATGGCAGGACTTCGCCAGTCAGGCCAAAAGCCGGGGGGCGGCAGTGCGCCGAGAGGCAGAGCACCGTGCCTTCCCTCACCCCGGAGGAGGAGAAGGCCCTATCGATCATCGGCCTCACAGCCTCCCAAGGCATCACTGGTGGCCTTGATTTGGAGTCTGGAGAGGGCCCCTCCAACTTCCAGCCCTCAGCTGAATAACCCCAAGCCTCCCAGCCCTCAGCTGAATCACCCCAAGCCTCCCAGCCCTCAGCTGAGTCACCCCAAGCCTCCCAGCCCTCAGCTGAATCTCCCCAAGCCTCCCAGTCCTCAGCTGAATCACCCCAAGCCTCCCAGTCCTCTGGAGAGGAGACCCCAGCGCAGTCAGACTGCTCCACCCCGTCGACACGCTCTCCCCCCACGCACCCCATGACGTCCCCCCCCCCCCCCCGCCCCCCGTGAGAGGCAGCTGAACACCAAGGATGGGAGGTGCGACTGCGGCGAGGAGCTCCTGGAGGTGGGGAGGCAGAGGCTGGGTGTGCAGCGTGAGAGGCTGGACCTCCAGAACAGGCAGCAGGCCCTAGCGGAGGCACAGTTTGTGTGGCCCTCCATATCAGTGCCCATCATTCTGCCAACTCCAGGTAGGCCAAGTGTATATTTTGTATACTCTGTCTATTTCCACACTGCATGCATTCCATTCAATGTCGCTAATTGAATTTTCCTCCCTTGCAGATGATGCAGATGCCTGAGACACACTGCACACACTCACCACACACACTACATACACTTACCACACACACTACACACACTCACCACACACACTACATACACTTACCACATACACTGCACACACTCACCACACACACTACATACACACACTACACACACTCACCACACACACTACATACACTTACCACACACACTGCACACACTCACCACACACACTACATACAGATGTGGGAAGTTAGAAATGTAACTTGCTGCAGCATTTCACGTCGCGGTATTTGGCAGGGAAATCCCGTTGGAAATCTCGTGGGATTTCAGACGGGTGTTATTTCGTTTTAGTGATGCACCACCGCCAGGTGGCGTCTTTGAGTAGATTTAGCAGGCTGGGCTCTGTGTTTTTCTCCTATAGTCTACGAATGAAGCATCATTAAATTTCAAATTCTTTAATTTAAATGCTCTGTTGTAAAGCACTTTGAGCTGAAGGTATCTGTATGAAAGGGGCTATACAAATAACGTTTAATGGTTATTATTACCTTGTTCTCAAACACATGTTTTATCCATCTCGATGTAATTTAATTATTACGAACACCTATAATATATCTAGGCCTACAGTAGCCTATCTATCTCGGCAACTGACGTCGGGTCAAGACGTGGTGTCTGTTAAGTCAAATGCGCAAAATAACAGTATTGTAAATATATTTGTTAGTAAAGATGTGGTGAACGTGAGGGTTTTGCGTTTTGTTTCTGGAACGCATTCAACTGGTAGGCTACTCGTAAACCCCGGAAGTAAATTTGACGACAGGGCACCAGCTAATGTAGCCAAGTCTGAGCGCAGTAGGCTATATGGCTTCAGCACGATACAAAGACAAAATAAGCTTGATCGGAGGTGTGGATCCATACAAAATTGAAATAGTCGCCATGAGTAAAGATCACTCATTGCCAATCATATCCGGACATTAACTATCTTGTGCATAGCGGCAGGTTTGACAGTGAGACATCAACCGATAATTGTAATAATGCGATTATTGAAATGGTCTTGTGAACGCCTTTATCTGATTTCCAAAATCGGGGTAAGGTCCATAGGACGATTGTGGGTTTTCATTTGCACATAAATATATTTTAATAAAACATTGAAGTCCGCCTGTCAATGACTTTCCCTAAAATTGTGTTCTGTTGCAGAACCGGCCGCCAGCTGTTCAATGAACGGCTATGCGCAGTTTCGCGCTGGCTACAGCCTATTATATGCACAGTTTCGCGCTATGTAGGCTATTATAAATTAGTATTATTCATTGATTGAGCTTGGACTCGCTGGGGACTGGTGGAGAGACGCAGAGCCTCCCCAGACGCGACATCTCCAGTTGGCTGAAGAGCTGCGCGCTCCTGCGGCGCCCCTCGCAGTGTCCACAGAAGAATACCTCCCAAAAAATACTTGCATGGTGAACACAAGCTGCAGCAAGAACAGAACTGTCTACCAATGCATGAAGTGCACCTAGCTGTCTGTGAGATGCTATAGCAGAGGATGTGCGAAGTGTATTTGAGCTGCCGCCTCAACCGTGCGTAAGAGCAGAGCGCATCATATAGCTACAACTAGTAGCCCATAGCCATTAAAACGGCTTATTGTTTTATTCATATATCAACTAGATAATTCGATAATAATGAGTAGCCTAGTAGGCTATAAAATGAATTCAATAGGGCAAGCCTTAAGTTGTAGCCTAGGCTACAGTACAATCACAAGACGCATAGGCCTAGCCTATCGTAAAAAGCGTTGCGTTCTCATAGGCCTATTAACTTAGATAATTATTAATTATGCTCAGGTCATAATGTCCGTTGAAAATAATTCCCTCTAAGCAGAATTTGAATTGTATTAAAATAGGCTAAAATTAAATTTCCACATATTCTGATTCCTTCTAGGTCTATATAAAAAAAAACATTTTTCTAATGTGTAGCCTATAGGCGATGAACAAAACAGCCACAATGTAGCCTGCTTAGCGAGCGAGAGGGCAGTCTACCATAAAGTGTATAACCATAATGTAATATATCTAGACTACATGCATTGTGGTATTTCTTTATATAGCCAATTGTTTCTCAATAAACAGTTATGTCATCCTCTGAGTCCGAATGTAGGCTAATAGACCGGCAGCTCTAAATGGCTTCCCAATCAATGAGACATGGTTGTAAAAATGATGTTTTATTGATGAAAATGATAAAACTGAAAAACATGGAGAGTCATTGCATTCATCGATGCAGTCCGCTACCAGCAAACACTGAAAATACAGGTCCTCCAGCGAACCTGGACTAGACTATTGTAACCCCCCCCCCCCCCCCCAAATTCTTTTATATTCAAATAAACTGGATGAACCGGTTTCCTAGCCCTGGATCGTAGCGGGTGCTTTGCCATGACTGGCCATTGAATTCGCTAGTTTGATTGATAGATGGATGGATTAACGTCCAAAGTAGATTGTGCAAGTATTGTATAGGCCCATGTGTAAGAGATGAATGGCTAAGCATGAACTAAGCCATAGGTAGGCCCTACTGTAGATTATCAGCATTATCACCAGTCTCAATTTATGTCTCAATTTATGTGTTGCCATTCATTTAAACCACCATCTCATCTAGACTACTTCTGTTGCTGCATTTTTACATTTATGCTTTCATGATTTTAGAGCGCAATAAACATTTTACAGGATTCCAAAAAGTCCATCCATTCATCCAACTTTGTTCTGAGCGCAGCGCAGGCTGGTAGCCTACTGTCGAGGCTCACGACTGATGCACTCCCTTAACACGTCTCAACTCCCGAGACCATCAAGATAATTTCAATATGAAAGACCTTGGGATTCCAGGAGTCAAGGCCGTTTCAGACGGGGAGCGACATTCTGCCTGCGTTCTGCTCGGATCAGCGGGGGACGCACGCGTCCTGCGCGCAGCGGGGCAAGCTGACTACAATTCAGCTCTTGTCGCGGGCGGGCGCGCAGCCTAGTTCCATATGAGAACACTCCTCGGTCCAATTCCGTATAGTAGATCAGCCTGTGTACTTTCAACGAATGTATTATTAGACATAATATCATAATAATATATAAAGCCTTCAACGACCTCCTGCTGCCTGCCTGATGGTCTCAGGGCTAAAGAGACCGCGCGATCATTCCTCTAGCTGCTTTGCTGCTAATGCGAGTTCGTCTCCGTTCCTGCCCGAGAAACAGAAGTTGAACTTATAGCATCAAAATAGCTACAGGAATCAACGTTGTAAAGTTAGCTATCTGCTTTTTAGCCACCGACAGCTACCGTTAATATTATGGAAGCTGCTGTCGTGAGCTAACGTGCTATCACGGTCTTATTGTGCAGCTTCACAGCCTGCTATTAGCAGACAGCATTAAGTTGACAAAATCACACTTGCACATCATTAGAATTCCAACCATTTATATGGGATTTATCATTCAACTAAACATGGAACCTGAATACTACCTGATATTTCAACCTGCTGCCATCAGTGATCGGCGCGTCTGCTTGTTTGAGTCATGAATATCTTACGCAGTTATATTCCATGTAGTGTCCCAAAACTGTTAAATCATTCCCCATGTAGTTCACTATGAGTCACACTCAATACATCCATGGTAATAGGGAATAGGGAGTGAGTGAACCATTTCAAACACATCTCTGGTCATCTCCGTTAGCCATCTTACTCGTCCTGATGCCATGTTCCATATGAGAACACTCAGCCTAATGTATTAAACTTCTACTTGTCCCGACAGTTAACAGATATAGACCCGGCGACATTTACAGAGATAGAAACTATAAATAGATAGGCTTTGTTCGTAATAATTAAATTACAACCAGACAGACAACAAGGAGTTTGAGAACGGTAGGCTAATCTAATGTGCGAGCCAGCAATGGGTCAATGAGTGGTATTACTGCGCCCCTATGGGCAGGCGAGCGGTGGTGCGGAATGACGTAAAGCGCCTGTTAGAATACCGCGGGTCAAGTTACATTCTTATGTTCCCACATCTGTACACTTACCACACACACTGCACACACTCACCACACACACTACATACACTTACCACACACTGCCCACCCACTACAGTACACTGCGCACACACACTACATACACTCACCACACCACTCATCCTTCCTACGTGTTGCTACCTTGTCGTGGTGGGAAGGCTTGTGTGCCTCCATGACCATGAAGGCTATATTGGTGGGGGGTCACCCCCCAGCAGGTTCAACCATGCCGGGCAGGTTCAGGGTAGAGGCCAGACGAAAAGCAACAACTGGCCCTCCAGGTTGGGGGTTGGGCATGGGTCTAACAACCCCACCCCGGAAAAAGACAGCCTGTTACAGGACAAAGGTCTGAAGAACAAACCTGCCCATGTTTTTTCCCAACCAATATTAAACAAGTTCCCTTTATCCTGTATATTTGTTGTTTCTTGCCACATTACAACAGTAGAGGTTTTGGAGAAGGCACACAATATAACAAACAGCATTTGTAAGATCACTAAATACTGTGAATCTGTTAGCAAAGTTCACTATAAGGACAACAGTATTGGGCCACCTACACATTACAACTTTCATGACATCCCATTCTAAATGAATATGCATCATATGGAGTTGGTCCCCCCTGTGCAGCTATAACAGCCTCCACTGTTCTGGGAAAGCTTTCTACAATATTCTGGAGCGTGTGTGAGGATATTTGACTATTCATCTAGATGGCCTCATTGGATTAATCGATTCGCCAGGATATCTGTCTGACAATATATAAAGACAGCCAGAAAAGTCATGTCATCAAATTATCCCTTTACATAAGAAAATGTTGTTGTTGTTCACAAAGTGGATTATATTAGGCTATGGATAGTCGTATATGTTGCTTGGCTCAATACAAGTTTTAAAAACAACATTCCCATGATGTGTTCTGTAGGCTCCATAACATTTTGTTCATCATTCAAGTTCTTTGTATTTTGTGTACACTAATGATGTGAATCGCGCAGGTAGGATAGATGTGTGCTGTATTGCAACTTTCCTTTTTCAAAGTGTAATTTCGCTCGAATCGAGCTAAAACTATAACGGGATGAACGGAGCGCATCGCCAAGGGACACTAACGATGGGGCCCGACCGCCCTTCGTAACGTATCCCTTGGCTGTGGTATACCTTGGCTTAAGAAGGCTCTGGGAAACGCATCGCCACCTAGAGGTGGAGCTAACGACGTTCTTAAGAAGCACGTAGCGCTACGATGCCTTAACGATGCCTCTGGGAAACGCGGCCCAGGACCAGTAAGTGAGAGTGACATCTTGGTGACCCTCGATGTTGAATCCCTCTACACCAACATACCCCACCAGGGGGCTCTTTGAGTTTTTTCTGAACCAGCGCCCAGAGGGTTCTTACCCCAGCACTGACTGCATCTCCACACTTACAGATTTGGTGTTAAAGCACAACTACTTTTTATTCAAGGCTGTGCAATGGGAGCAAAAATGGCCCCCCAACTAGCCAATATATTTGTTGGTAAATTTGAGAACGAGACAATACTCAATCCAAGTAATCCTTTCTATGAGCACATTAGATTCTATAAGAGATTTATCGGTGACATTTGTCTCATATTCACAGCTGGCCAGACCGAGCTCCAAGCCTTTCATCAGTACCTCAACAGCTGTAATGAGAACCTCCGCTTTACCATGACGGCTAACCAGAAAGAGATTGACTTCCTTGACATCAAAATCAACAAGGAGAATGGTATGCTCACCACAGATCTATTTAGAAAACCAACAGATAGAAACACTCATCTCCGATGTGACTCGTATCACCCCACACCTTTGAAAAAGAGTCTCCCCATTAGTCAGTTCAACCGAGTGAGACGAATATGCAGCAGCAGACACATTCGCACAACAATGCCAACAAATGTCCCAAAATTTTACACAGAGAGGCTATCCAGCATCGTGGATACAGGATGCCCAAGACAGAGTCGGACAGACCTCCCAACTTCAGTGTCTCAACTCCACTAGAAAGAACAGTGACATGGTGAGAAGACCCAAGTGCTTCCTGACATACTCACCCCTAGGTAAGGAATTCAACAATATCCTACGCACATACTGGCATATCATCAGCTCAGACAATGCCTTTAAATCAGTCTTTGATGGACCACCGCAGGTGGTGTACAAGAGAGCGCCGAACATCAAGTCCATGATTGTGAGATCAGAACATAATCCTCCTCCACCTCAGACCTTCCTTGATAGTGTCCCATCAGGTAATTTCAAATGCAACTCCTGTGCACAATGCGGATCCACAACCAAATGCGAGACATTCAACCACCCCCATACAGGGAAAAAAGTTCAAATCAAAGGAACTATCACCTGCTCGACAACTAATGTGATTGACATGCTGTGGTGTCCCTGTTCTCTGGCCTATGTGGGTCAAACCAGCAGAGCACTCAAGACCAGGATCAGTGAGCATCGCTCTAACATCAGGACCCGAAACCCCAAGAGCCCGGTGGCTGTCCACTTTAACAGACTGAACCATCCTGTATCATCACTGAGGTATGTAGGGATAGAAAAGGTCAATCTTCCCCGTAGGGGAGGGGATATCCACACTCCTCCACAGCGGGAGACATTTTGGATCTACACCCTCCGCACTCGCCAACCTGGAGGCCTCAATGAGGATTATGATGTAGTTCCCTTCCTCTAGAACTAACCCCTCTATCTTCTCTATGATGTGGTTCCCTTCCTCTAGAACTAACCCCTCTATCTTCTCTATGATGTGGTTCCCTTCCTCTAGAACCAACCCCTCTATCTTCTCTATGATGTGGTTCCCTTCCTCTAGAACTAACCCCTCTATCTTCTCTATGATGTAGTTCCCTTCCTCTAGAACTAACCCCTCTATCTTCTCTATGATGTAGTTCCCTTCCTCTAGAACTAACCCCTCTATCTTTTCCTGTGCTCCATAAAACAGGCGATGAAGAACGACAAGCCCCTGGACCTCCAGGCAAACAACATGACCACTTATAGTGAATGTGAATAGAGGAACAGCATGGCCGATTGTGAATGTGATTAACTAATATGAGTCATTTCTCACATTACCTTGTGAAGTGTATAGAAAACCTTATCTGTACTGTTAACTAATGCATACACCAGTCCTAAATGTTTGTACACTGAACCATTCAAATTTGTACATAGTTGCACTATGAACTTTGACCCCTAGGGGTGACCTTGAAAACACGTGGTGTCAATTAGGGGAACCCTATTTAAGGGGCTGGGGCAGTGACAAACATCACCTGACGAAGACCCACACGGGTCGAAACGTTCTCACCTTTTACCCAATAAATAGCCCTGTGGAGCAGCTGTGTGCGGACCTCAACCTTACTGTATCAGATGTCATTTTGTCCTGCACCAGCATGGTGGATGTGCTTAGCATACATTTTATTGTATTTCAAACACTGGTGTATGTCTGTGTGTGTGTGAGTGTGCCTGGGCCCAGATAGAGGCAGGGGTTGGGGTAGGGAGGAGGTAGGAAAAGGATACGGACCCGGGTTAGGGTGAGGGGAAGGGGGACTGGGCCCAGGTCCAGGCCTAAGCCGGATGTGGACTGATGTGTGTCTGTGTGTACGTGTGTGTGTGTGTGTGTTAACTAAATACTACGACATCCACAGCTGACACGGTGTGGCCCTGTGTTCAGACATGGTCCTGTGTTCAGGTGTGGTCCTGTGTTCAGGTGTGGTCCTGTGTTCAGGTGTGGTCCTGTGTTCAGGTGTGGCCCTGTGTTCAGGTGTGGCCCTGTGTTCAGGTGTGGCCCTGTGTTCAGGTGTGGCCCTGTGTTCAGGTGTGGTCCTGTGTTCAGGTGTGGTCCTGTGTTCAGGTGTGGTCCTGTGTCCTGTATGTCCTCTCTCTCTCTCTCTCTGTTGTCTTGTCCTGTATGTCCTCTCTCTCTCTCTGTTGTCTTGTCCTGTATGTCCTCTCTCTCTCTCTCTCTCTCTGTTGTCTTGTCCTGTATGTCCTCTCTCTCTCTCTGTTGTCTTGTCCTGTATGTCCTCTCTCTCTCTCTCCCTGTTGTCTTGTCCTGTATGTCCTCTCTCTCTCTCTGTTGTCTTGTCCTGTATGTCCTCTCTCTCTCTCTCTCTGTTGTCTTGTCCTGTATGTCCTCTCTCTCTCTCTCTCTGTTGTCTTGTCCTGTATGTTCTCTCTCTCCTCTGTTGTCTTGTCCTGTATGTCCTCTCTCTCTCTCTGTTGTCTTGTCCTGTATGTCCTCTCTCTCTCTCTGTTGTCTTGTCCTGTATGTCCTCTCTCTCTCTCTCTCTCTCTCTGTTGTCTTGTCCTGTATGTCCTCTCTCTCTCTCTGTTGTCTTGTCCTCTATGTTCTCTCTCTCTCTCTGTTGTCTTGTCCTGTATGTTCTCTCTCTCTCTCTCTGTTGTCTTGTCCTGTTTGTCCTCTCTCTCTCTCTGTTGTCTTGTCCTGTATGTTCTCTCTCTCTCTCTCTGTTGTCTTGTCCTGTATGTCCTCTCTCTCTCTCTCTGTTGTCTTGTCCTGTATGTCCTCTCTCCTAATTCCTCACCTGTCTCAGTAGCTTAGTGGGTGCAGTGCAGTGTCAGTTCAG
>NC_140257.1:4872896-5002896 GCF_949987555.1 Borostomias antarcticus | reverse complement strand
TATTGTTACTGAGATCGTTATTGTTACTGAGAGGTATAGTTACGGTATTCCGGTTAGAATTGCACTCGAATTGCACTAATTAGAGGATTTTATGTTGGTATTTATTTGGGTATTCCTCCTGAAAATGACTTGAACTTGCCTACTGCATTACTTGCACTTTTCCTTTTATTTGAAGTTAACTTTTATATTTTATGTTGGACTGTAAGACAGAGAGGATTTTTTTTGTTGTGGAATATTGCCCTGCAGTGCAGAAGCATAATTTATATATTTGTACAAGAATAATTGTATAAAATACTGAAATGTTAATAAGAGAAGTTTTTGACATTTATTTGGGGAAAATTAAGTGATATATTAATCGAACAGTAAAAAAATAATCGTTAGAATAATCGTTAAATTAGTCGTTAGATTAATCGACTAATCGAAAAAATAATCGCTAGATTAATCGTTAGAAAAATAGTCGTTAGGGACAGCCCTAGTGTGCGTGTATGTGTGTGTGTATGTGTGTGTGTATGTGTGTGTGTGTTTGTGTATGTGTGTGTGTATGTGTGTGTGTGTGTGTGTGTGTGTATGTGTGTGCGTGTATGTGTGTGCGTGTATGTGTGTGTGTGTGTGTGTGTGTGTGTGTTTGTGTATGTGTGTATGTGTGTATGTGTGTGTGTGTATGTGTGTGTGTGTGTGTGTGTGTGTATGTGTGTGTTTGTGTATGTGTGTGTGTGTGTGTGTGTGTATGTGTGTGTGTGTGTGTGTGTGTGTGTGTGTGTGTGTGTGTGTGTGTATGTGTGTGTGTGTGTGTGTGTGTTGATCATACTGAAGGCTATTCTACCTGACACAGGGTCACTGAGGAGTCAAGGTTATCAACCCTAAACCCTGGATAGAGGGGCTCAGTGAATGTAGAGGTGAATGTGACCAGGTGGGTCAGTGTGTCAGAGGAGACTGTGTAGAAGGACAGAGCGCCGGCCGGCCAGTCCAGATACACTCCTACTCTGCTGGAGGGGAAGGGGGGGGCAGGTAGGAAAGTTCTCTTATCATTGTGCCAGGCAGTGTAACTGTTACCATGACAATACAGACTCCAGGACTTGTCATTGTGTCCAAGCACAGAGTCATTAACCCCTCCTCTCCTGCTGATCCCTTTATATGTCACTGATATATCAACCACTCCTCTCCTCTCTGTCTCCCAGTAACAGCGCCCAGACAGACCCTCTCTACACAGAACCTGGGGACAGTCCTCAAATCTCTCTGGGTGGTCAGGATACGGCTCCTCCTCTCTCCTCCGTGTCACCGTTCTGTTCTCCTCAGACAGAGAGAGGTCTCTGTTTGCTGTGTTTGGGTCCAGTGTGAGATCACAGGCATCTGATGGAGGAAACCAAGACACAACATGTTACTAATCACCATCATTACATGAGAACTGCTCACTGTTTCATTCATCCAGAGATTCACTAAGAATATTGATCAACTTCATTGATTCATCAGTCTGAGTCTGTGTGTGAATGTGAGCTGTTTAGTGTTTGAGGGATTTTCATGACAAGTCAGAGTTTGTACAGACATTAATACACACACACACACACACACACACACACACAATCCCCCCCCACATACACTCTCTATCCCACACACAAACACACACACCCCCACACACACTCTCTCTCCCACACACAAGAACAAACACACTCTCTCTCCCACACACACTCTCCCCCCCACACACTCTCTCTCTCTATCCCCCACACACACACTCTCTCTCCCACACACAAACACACTCTCCCCCCCACACACTCTCTCTCTCTACCCCCCACACACTCTCTCTCTCCCACACACACAACACACACACACTATTCACCCCCCCTCCCCCACACACACTCTCTCTCTCTATCCCCCACACACACTCTCTCTCTCCCACACACACAACACACACACACACACTATTCACCCCCCCCTCCCCCCACACACACACTCCCTCTCCCCCACACACACACAAACAAACACTCCCCCACACACACTCTCTCTCCCACACACACAACACACACACACACTATTCACCCCCCCTCTCCCACACACACACACTCTCTCTATCCCACACACGAACAAACACACACTCTCTCTCCCACACACACAAACACACATTCTCTCTCTCCCACACACAAACACACACGCACCCCCCCCACACACACACTCTCTGTCCCACACACAAGAACAAACACACTCTCCCCCCCACACACACTCTCTCTATCCCCCACACACACACTCTCTCTCTCTATCCCCCACACACACTCTCTCTCTCTATCCCCCACACACACTCTCTCTCTCTATCCCCCACACACTCTATCTCTCTATCCCCCACACACTCTCTCTCTCTATCCCCCACACACACTCCACACACACTCGCTCTCTCCCACACACACACACACACTGTCTCCCACACACTCTCTCTCTATCCCACACACGAACACACACACACTCCCTCTCCCCCCCCCCACACACACACACACACTCTCTCTCTCTCTATCCCCCACACACACTCTCTCTCTCCCACACACACACACACACACACACACACACACACTATTCACCCCCCCTCCCCCATACACACACACTGTCTCCCACACACACACACACTCTCTCTCTATCCCCCACACACTCTCTCTCTCTATCCCCCACACACACTCTCTCTCTATCCCCCACACACTCTCTCTCTATCCCCCACACACACTCCACACACACTCGCTCTCTCCCACACACACACACACACACACACACACACACACACTGTCTCCCACACACACTCTCTCTCTCCCACACACACACTCTCCCTCCCACACACACAAACACAACACACACACACTATTCACCCCCCCTCCCCCAAACACACACTCTCTCTCCCACACACACAAACACATTCTCTCTCTCCCACACAC
The DNA here is from genome assembly GCF_949987555.1 of Borostomias antarcticus. Taxonomy (NCBI): domain Eukaryota; kingdom Metazoa; phylum Chordata; class Actinopteri; order Stomiiformes; family Stomiidae; genus Borostomias; species Borostomias antarcticus. The sequence continues at coordinate 4,999,987 of NC_140257.1, read as the reverse complement.
ACAAACACACACGCACCCCCCCCACACACACTCTCTGTCCCACACACAAGAACAAACACCCCCCCACACACACACTCTCTCTCTATCCCCCACACACTCTCTCTCTCTATCCCCCACATACACTCTCTCTCTATCCACCACACACACTCTCTCTCTCTATCCCCCACACACACTCTCTCTCTATCCCCCACACACACTCTCTCTCTATCCCCCACACACTCTCTCTCTCTATCCCCCACACACACTCTCTCTCTCTATCCCCCACACACACTCTCTCTCTATCCCCCACACACACTCTCTCTCTATCCCCCACACACTCTCTCTCTCTATCCCCCCCACACACACTCCCTCTCCCACACACACACACACACACACACACACTCTCTCCCCCACACACAAGAAAACACACACTCTCTCTCTATCCCCCACACACACCCGCTCTCCCACACACACAAACACAATTCACCCCCCCTCCCCCACACACACACACTCCCTCTCCCCCCCCCCACACACACACACACTCCCTCTCCCACACACACACACAAACAAACACTCCCCCACACACACTCTCTCTCCCACACACACAACACACACACACACTATTCACCCCCCCTCCCCCCCACACACACACTGTCTCCCACACACACACTCTCTCTCTCTATCCCCCCCACACACACTCCCTCTCCCACACACACACACACACACACACACACTCTCTCCCCCACACACAAGAAAACACACACTCTCTCTCTATCCCCCACACACACCCGCTCTCCCACACACACAAACACAATTCACCCCCCCTCCCCCACACACACACACTCCCTCTCCCCCCCCCCACACACACACACACTCCCTCTCCCACACACACACACAAACAAACACTCCCCCACACACACTCTCTCTCCCACACACACAACACACACACACACTATTCACCCCCCCTCCCCCACACACACACACTCTCTCTCTATCCCACACACGAACAAACACACTCTCTCTCCCACACACACGCACCCCCCCCACACACTCTCTGTCCCACACACAAGAACAAACACACTCTACCCCCCCACACACACTCTCTCTATCCCCCACACACACTCTCTCTCTATCCCCCACACACTCTCTCTCTCTATCCCCCACACACACTCTCTCTCTATCCCCCACACACACACTCCCTCTCCCACACACACACACACACACTCTCTCCCCCACACACAAGAACACACACACTCTCTCTCTATCCCCCACACACACTCTCTCTCTCTATCCCCCACACACACTCTCTCTCTCTATCCCCCACACACACTCTCTCTATCCCCCACACACTCTCTCTCTATCCCCCACACACACTCTCTCTCTCTATCCCCCACACACTCTCTCTCTATCCCCCACACACTCTCTCTCTCTCTATCCCCCACACACTCTCTCTCTATCCCCCACACACACACTCCCTCTCCCACACACACACACACACACACACACACACTGTCTCCCACACACACTCTCTCTCTATCCCACACACGAACACACACACTCTCTCTCCCACACACACAAACACACATTCTCTCTCTCCCCCACACACACAAACACACACACACTATTCACCCCCCCTCCCCCCGACACACACACTCCCTCTCCCACACACACACAAACACCCCCCCCCACACACACCGTCTCCCACACACACACACACACACACACACACACACACACACACACACACACACACTCTCTCTCTCTATCCCACACACGAACACACACACACACTCTCTCTCCCACACACACTCTCTCTCCCCACACTTTCTCTCTCTATCCCCCACACACACTCTCTATCTCCTACACACACAAACACACACGCACCCCCCCACACACACTCTCTCTCTCTATTTTCCACACACACTCTCTCTCTCTATCCCCCACACACACTCTCTCTCCCACACACACACTCTCCCTCCCACACACACAAACACAACACACACACACACTATTCACCCCCCCTCCCCCACACACACACACTCTCTCTCTATCCCACACACACAAACACACATTCTCTCTCTCCCACACACACAAACACACACGCACCCCCCCCACACACACACACTCTGTCCCACACACAAGAACAAACACACCCCCCCACACACACACTCTCTCTCTCTATCCCCCACACACTCTCTCTCTCTCTATCCCCCACATACTCTCTCTCTATCCCCCACACTCTCTCTCTCTCTCTATCCCCCACACACACTCTCTCTCTCTATCCCCCACACACTCTCTCTCTCTATCCCCCACACACACAGCTCTCTCCTACACACACAAACACAAACACACACACTATTCACCTCCCCCCCCCCCACACACACACTGTCTCCCACACACACTCTCTCTCTATCCCACACACGAACACACACACTCTCCCTCCCCACACTCTCTCCCACACACACAAACACACTCTCTCCCCCACACACACGCGCACACACACACACACACAAAATACATACTCTTTCTCTCTGTCACACACACTGACGCACACACATAGCTATTGACTCAAACTCATACACACAGCTAAACACACACAATATATTCTCTCACACACGCACACAACACACACACACACACACATGTAAACACACATACAGTACATACTCTCCTCACACATGCACACACTCCTAAACACTGTTACGTCCCCCCCAAAATGAAAGGCGTCTAGGGGTATGAAAGGGGGGAGTAACACAGAAACAAACTAAACCGGGGGTACAAAGGAGGCAGGAAAAAAACGGATGCGTTGAATAATTTAATCCAAAAAGGATAGTAATAATGACAAAAGACTCAGTCTCAACAGACTCAACAATAACCAGAAAAAAGGAAGGCCACACAGGCCTTGGCCCCAACACAAAAACAGCACAACGTTATGCAATGGCAACGGGCCTCGACTGGTGCCTCTCTCTCTCTTTTATGTCTCCAGCCACATATCAGCAGATTGGAACCAGCCCGCGCGCGCACACACCTCTCCACCAGGTACCAGGGGGGAAGGGCAAGTACCTGGGGGGAAGAATACCAGAGAGACACCACATACACCACACTCCAGCCGTAACAAACACACACACACACCTAAACACATACACACACAAACGCAGACACACACACAGCTAAACACACATATACAAAGGCAGACACACACACACACACACACAGCTAAACATGGACACACACACAGCTAAAGACACACACTGTCTCTCTCTCTCCTCACCTCTCTCTCTCCTTATCTCTCTCTGTCTCTCCTTATCTCTCTCTGTCTCTCTGTCTCTCCTTATCTCTCTCTCTCACTGTCTCTCTCTCTCCTCACCTCTCTCTCTCTTATCTCTCTCTCTCCCTCTCTCCTTATCTATCTCTCTCTCTCTCTCTCCTTATCTCTCTCTCTTCCTTATCTCTCTCTCCTTATCTCTCTCTCTCTCTCTCTCCTTATCTCTCTCTCTCCTTATCTCTCTCTCCTTATCTCTCTCTCTCTCTCTCTCCTTCTCTCTCTCTCCTTATCTCTCTCTCTCCTCACCTCTCTCTCTCTCTCTCACTGTCTCTCTCTCCTTATCTCTCTCTCCTCACCTCTCTCTCTCTCTCTCTCTCTCCTTATCTCTCTCTCTCTCTGTCTCTCTCTCTCTCTCTCTCTCTGTCTCTCTCTCTCTCTCTCTCTCTCTCTCTCTCTCTCTCTCTGACTCAGTTCAGTGCTCCTGTGGTATCACAAACCCTGGGTTTGCTCTTCATGGGGAGGAGAGTTGCGTCTGTGTGTGTGTGTGTGTGTGTGCGTGTGTGTGTGTGTGTGTGTGTGTGTGTGTGTGTGTGTGTGTGTGTGGTCTTTTGTCGTGTCCCCTCTCCCCAGGTGTTCTTGTGTCCTCTGTTCAGGATGCTGATCTCTCTGCTAATTGTTGTCCATCAAGTCCACCTGTGTTCTAGCTGTCTCGTCCAATCACCTGTCTTCCTGTCTCCTATATATTGTGGCTTGTTGCATGTGTAGGGTGCGGGGGAGGGGTGATTGTGTTTGCTTCTGGTCGTGTGCTGCTTGTGTTTGACCTAGTAGAGTTTTGATGGTGTTGTGGTCTCGTTGTCTTTCCTTCCCTCGGGAGAAGGGCTAGGGGAAGAGACCCTGGGGTCTACGCTGCATCACGTAGGAACCATCCAATCTCTTCCCTCCCCTCTCCTTCCTTCTCCCTCTCTCTGCTTTCTCCACCTCTACCTCCACTACCCCTCTCATCCCTCTCTCTCTCTTCCAATGTCTCTCTCACCCAGACTACCTCTGTCTCCTCCCTCTTTCCCTCTCCATCCCTTTCTCACCTTTTTCTCTCTCCCTCCCCTGCTCCTCCCTCTGCATTTCTCTCCTCTCTCTCCCTCCTTCACTCCCTCCCTCCTGTTCACCCCATCTCCATCCCTCTCTCCTCCATTCCTAGTCCTCTCAACCTCTCTCAGTTGCTCCTAATCTACCTCTCTCTCTCCTTCACTCCTCCCTCATCCATCCCTCGTTCCCCTCTCCTGTGTCTGTCACTTCCACACTCCTTTATCAATCCCTCCCCTCTCCATCTCTTCCTCCTTTCTCTCATCCCTCTCTACCTCCACATCCACTCTGTTCCCCCTCCTCCCCCTCTTTCTTTACCCTGAGATCCTCCCCTCATCTTCTACTCCTCAACTCCTCTTCCTTTCTCTCCCTTCTCTCCTTCTTTTCCTCTGTCTCATCCTCCTCTCCCTCCACACCCAACTCTGTCCCTCTCCTCCTTTCTCTCTGTCGCTCCCTGTCTTCCTGTCTCTCTCTCTCCATCTCTGTTGTGCTACCTCTCTCCTTCTCCTCCATGTCTCCTGTTTCACTCCTTCTCCATTCCCTCTCTCCCCCTTTTCTCTCTCCCTCTGCTGCTCCTCCCTTTACTCCTCCCTCCCCTTTCTCTCCCTCCTCTCCTCCCTCTTTCTCTCTCTCCTCCCTCTCCTCTACTCTCTCTCCCTCTCCTCTACTCTCTCTCCCTCTCCTCTCCTCCCTCTCCCCCACTCTCTCTCCTCTACTCCCTCTTTCTCTCTCCTCTCCTCCCTCTCCTCTACTCTCTCTCTCTCTCCTCTCCTCCCTCTCCTCTACTCCCTCTTTCTCTCTCTCCTCTACTCCCTCTTTCTCTCTCTCCTCTACTCCCTCTCTCTCTCCTCTCCTCCCTCTCCTCTACTCCCTCTTTCTCTCTCTCCTCTACTCCCTCTCTCTCTCTCTCCTCCCTCTCCTCTACTCCCTCTTTCTCTCTCTCCTCTACTCCCTCTTTCTCTCTCTCCTCTACTCCCTCTCTCTCTCCTCTCCTCCCTCTCCTCTACTCCCTCCATCTCTCCTCTCCTCCCTCTCCTCTACTCCCTCTTTCTCTCTCTCCTCTACTCCCTCTCTCTCTCTCTCCTCTACTCCCCCTCTTTCTCTCCCTCCTCCTCCTCCCCTCTATTCCAACTCTCTCCTTCTCTCTCAATCCCTCCACCTCTCCCTTCCTCACTCCTTTCCTCCCCTCTCTCCCTCCCTTTTCCTGACCCCTCTCTCAAGCCTGTCTTGTTTTGCAGCAGTAGTCTCCTGTCGTCTCCAGGATCAACCTGTCTTTTGGAAGATGGCCACCCTGAGAGGTAGGACTGACCCTGCTGCTTAATGTGTCATTGACTGTTCAGATATGTGATGAGAGTGATGGGGTAGACTGAGTGATCCAGTCATCACACATTCAAACAGGACGAGGCTATGGAAGCTGCACATGTAGCCCAGAAGTCCGTTTTAATGTCTATTATGGTTTAACAACCCCCTCTCTCCTCCCCTTCTCTCACCCCTACCTCCTCTCTCTCCTCCCCTTCTCTCACCCCTACCTCCCCTCTCTCCTCCCCTTCTCTCACCCCTACCTCCTCTCTCTCCTCCCCTTCTCTCACCCCTACCTCCCCTCTCTCCTCCCCTTCTCTCACCCCTACCTCCTCTCTCTCCTCCCCTTCTCTCTCTTCTTCTCTCACCCGTACCTCCCCTCTCTCCTCCCCTTCTCTCTCTCCTTCTCTCACCCCTACCTCCCCTCTCTCCTCCCCTTCTCTCACCCCTACCTCCCCTCTCTCCTCCCCTTCTCTCTCTCCTTCTCTCACCCCTACCTCCTCTCTCTCCTCCCCTTCTCTCACCCCTACCTCCCCTCTCTCCTCCCCTTCTCTCTCTCCTTCTCTCCTTCTCTCACCCCTACCTCCCCTCTCTCCTCCCCTTCTCTCACCCCTACCTCCCCTCTCTCCTCCCCTTCTCTCTCTCCTTCTCTCACCCCTACCTCCTCTCTCTCCTCCCCTCTCTCCTCCCCTTCTCTCACCCCTACCTCCTCCCCTTCTCTCTCTCCTTCTCTCACCCCTACCTCCCCTCTCTCCTCCCCTTCTCTCTCTCCTTCTCTCACCCCTACCTCCCCTCTCTCCTCCCCTTCTCTCACCCCTACCTCCTCTCTCTCCTCCCCTTCTCTCACCCCTACCTCCCCTCTCTCCTCCCCTTCTCTCTCTCCTTCTCTCACCCCTACCTCCTCTCTCTCCTCCCCTCTCTCCTCCCCTTCTCTCACCCCTACCTCCTCTCTCCTCCCCTTCTCTCTCTCCTTCTCTCACCCCTACCTCCTCTCTCTCCTCCCCTTCTCTCTCTTCTTCTCTCACCCCTAACCTCCCCTCTCTCCTCCCCTTCTCTCACCCCTACCTCCCCTCTCTCCTCCCCTTCTCTCACCCCTACCTCCCCCTCTCTCCTCCCCCTTCTCTCTCTCCTTCTCTCACCCCTACCTCCTCTCTCTCCTCCCCTTCTCTCTCTCCTTCTCTCACCCCTACCTCCCCTCTCTCCTCCCCTTCTCTCACCCCTACCTCCCCTCTCTCCTCCCCTTCTCTCACCCCTACCTCCTCTCTCTCCTCCCCTTCTCTCTCTCCTTCTCTCACCCCTACCTCCCCTCTCTCCTCCCCTTCTCTCACCCCTACCTCCTCTCTCTCCTCCCCTTCTCTCTCTCCTTCTCTCACCCCTACCTCCCCTCTCTCCTCCCCTTCTCTCACCCCTGCCTCCTCTCTCTCCTCCCCTTCTCTCTCCCCTTCTCTCACCCCTACCTCCCCCCTCTCCTCCCCTTCTCTCACCCCTACCTCCCCTCTCTCCTCCCCTTCTCTCACCCTACCTCCCCTCTCTCCTCCCCTTCTCTCTCTCCTTCTCTCACCCCTACCTCCCCTCTCTCCTCCCCTTCTCTCACCCCTACCTCCCCTCTCTCCTCCCCTTCTCTCACCCCTACCTCCCCTCTCTCCTCCCCTTCTCTCTCTCCTTCTCTCACCCCTACCTCCCCTCTCCTCCCCTTCTCTCACCCCTACCTCCCCTCTCTCCTCCCCTTCTCTCTCTCCTTCTCTCACCCCTACCTCCCCTCTCTCCTCCCCTTCTCTCACCCCTACCTCCTCTCTCCTCCCCTTCTCTCTCTTCTTCTCTCACCCCTACCTCCCCTCTCCCCTCCCCTTCTCTCTCTTCTTCTCTCACCCCTACCTCCCCTCTCTCCTCCCCTTCTCTCACCCCTACCTCCCCTCTCCTCCCCTTCTCTCACCCCTACCTCCCCTCTCTCCTCCCCTTCTCTCTCTTCTTCTCTCACCCCTACCTCCCCCTCTCTCCCTCTTCTTCTCTCACCCCCTACCTCCCCTCTCTCCTCCCCTTCTCTCTCTTCTTCTCTCACCCGTACCTCCCCTCTCTCCTCCCCTTCTCTCACCCCTACCTCCCCTCTCTCCTCCCCTTCTCTCTCTTCTTCTCTCACCCCTACCTCCTCTCTCTCCTCCCCTTCTCTCTCTCTTCCCTCAATCAGTCTTCCTCTCCTTCTCCTGTTGCTTTTTCCTCCCCTACTAATTCACCTCTCCACTATCTACTCCTCATATCAAGTTCAAGTTCTCTCTCTGCCCGACCCTCTATCTATCTATCTATCTATCTATCTATCTATCTATCTATCTATCTATCTATCTATCTATCTATCTATCTATCTATCTATCTATCTATCTATCTATATATCCTCTATCTATCTATCTACCCATCTATCTATCTATCTACCCATCTATCTATCTACCTATCTACCCATCTACCTAACTACCTATCTATCTATCTACCCATCTATCCATCTATCCATCCACCTATCTACCTCCATCTATCCATCCATCCATCTACTCTTCATACCCCCTCTCTGCCCTACCCTCTCTCTCTCTCTACCACCCTCTCTACCCTAACTCTCTCTCTCTCTCTCTCCACCACCCTCTCTACCCTAACTCTCTCTCTATTCTCTCTCTCTCTCTCTCTCTCTACCACCCTCTCTACCCTAACTCTCTCTCTATTCTCTCTCTCTCTCGACCACCCTCTCTACCCTAACTCTCTCTCTATTCTCTCTCTCTCTCTCCACCACCCTCTCTACCCTAACTCTCTCTCTATTCTCTCTCTCTCTATTCTCTCTCTCTCTCTCTACCACCCTCTCTACCCTAACTCTCTCTCTATTCTCTCTCTATCTCTCTCTCCACCACCCTCTCTACCCTAACTCTCTCTCTATTCTCTCTCTCTATTCTCTCTCTCTCTCTCTACCACCCTCTCTACCCTAACTCTCTCTCTACTCTCTCTCTCTCTCTCTCTCTCTCTACCACCCTCTCTACCCTAACTCTCTCTCTATTCTCTCTCTCTCTCTCCACCACCCTCTCTACCCTAACTCTCTCTATTCTCTCTCTCTCTCTCTCTCTCTACCACCCTCTCTAACCTAAGTCTCTCTCTATTCTCTCTCTCTCTCTCTCTACCACCCTCTCTACCCTAACTCTCTCTCTATTCTCTCTATCTCTATTCTCTCTCTCTCTCTCTCTACCACCCTCTCTACCCTAACTCTCTCTCTATTCTCTCTCTCTCTCTACCACCCTCTCTACCCTAACTCTCTCTCTATTCTCTCTCTACCACCTTCTCTACCCTAACTCTCTCTCTATTCTCTCTCTCTCTCTCTCTCCACCACCCTCTCTACCCTAACTCTCTCTCTATTCTCTCTCTCTCTCTCCACCACCCTCTCTACCCTAACTCTCTCTCTATTCTCTCTCTCTCTCTCTCCACCACCCTCTCTACCCTAACTCTCTCTCTATTCTCTCTCTCTCTCTCTCTACCACCCTCTCTACCCTAACTCTCTCTCTATTCTCTCTCTCTCTCTACCACCCTCTCTACCCTAACTCTCTCTCTATTCTCTCTCTCTCTCTCCACCACCCTCTCTACCCTAAGGCTCTCTCTATTCTCTCTCTCTCTCTCTACCACCCTCTCTACCCTAACTCTCTCTCTATTCTCTCTCTCTCTCTCCACCACCCTCTACCCTAACGCTCTCTCTATTCTCTCTCTCTCTCTACCACCCTCTCTACCCTAACTCTCTCTCTATTCTCTCTCTCTCTCTACCACCCTCTCTACCCTAACTCTCTCTCTATTCTCTCTCTCTCTCTCCACCACCCTCTCTACCCTAACGCTCTCTCTATTCTCTCTCTCTCTCTCTCTACCACCCTCTACCCTAACTCTCTCTCTATTCTCTCTCTCTCTCTCCACCACCCTCTCTACCCTAACTCTCTCTCTATTCTCTCTCTCTCCAGCACCCTCTCTACCCTAACTCTCTCTCTATTCTCTCTCTCTCTCTCTCCACCACCCTCTCTACCCTAACTCTCTCTCTATTCTCTCTCTCTCTCTCTCTCTCTACCACCCTCTACCCTAACTCTCTCTCTATTCTCTCTCTCTCTCTCTCTCTCCACCACCCTCTCTACCCTAACTCTCTCTCTATTCTCGCTCTCTCTCTCTCCACCACCCTCTCTACCCTAACTCTCTCTCTATTATCTCCCTCTCTCTCTACCACCCTCTCTACCCTAACTCTCTCTCTACTCTCTCTCTCTCTCTCTCTCTCTCTCTCTCTCTACCACCCTCTCTACCCTAACTCTCTCTCTATTCTCTCTCTCTCTCCACCACCCTCTCTACCCTAACTCTCTCTCTATTCTCTCTCTCTCTCTCTACCACCCTCTCTACCCTAACTCTCTCTCTCTCTATTCTCTCTCTCTCTCTACCACCCTCTCTACCCTAACTCTCTCTCTATTCTCTCTCTCTCTCTCTCTCTACCACCCTCTCTACCCTAACTCTCTCTCTCTCTCTACCACCCTCTCTACCCTAACTCTCTCTCTATTCTCTCTCTCTCTATTCTCTCTCTCTCTACCACCCTCTCTACCCTAACTCTCTCTCTATTCTCTCTCTCTCCACCACCCTCTCTACCCTAACTCTCTCTCTATTCTCTCTCTCTCTCTCTCTCTCTCTCTCTACCACCCTCTCTACCCTAACTCTCTCTCTAGTCTCTCTCTCTCTCTCTCTCTCTCTACCACCCTCTCTACCCTAACTCTCTATTCTCTCTCTCTCTATTCTCTCTCTCTCTCTACCACCCTCTCTACCCTAACTCTCTCTCCACCACCCTCTCTACCCTAACTCTCTCTCCACCACCCTCTCTACCCTAACTCTCTCTCTATTCTCTCTCTCTCTCTCTACCACCCTCTCTACCCTAACTCTCTCTCTATTCTCTCTCTCTCTCTCTACCACACTCTCTACCCTAACTCTCTCTCTAGTCTCTCTCTCTCTCTCTCTACCACCCTCTCTACCCTAACTCTCTCTCTAGTCTCTCTCTCTCTCTCTACCACCCTCTCTACCCTAACTCTCTCTCTATTCTCTCTATTCTCTCTCTCTCTCTCTCTCTCTACCACCCTCTCTACCCTAACTCTCTCTCTATTCTCTCTCTCTCTACCACCCTCTCTACCCTAACTCTCTCTCTAGTCTCTCTCTCTCTCTCTCTCTCTACCACCCTCTCTACCCTAACTCTCTCTCTATTCTCTCTCTCTCTATTCTCTCTCTCTCTCTACCACCCTCTCTACCCTAACTCTCTCTCTATTCTCTCTCTCTACCACCCTCTCTACCCTAACTCTCTCTCTATTCTCTCTCTCTCTCTCTCCACCACCCTCTCTACCCTAACTCTCTCTCTATTCTCTCTCTCTCTCTCCACCACCCTCTCTACCCTAACTCTCTCTCTATTATCTCTCTCTCTCTCTCTAATACCCTCTCTACCCTAACTCTCTCTCTTCTCTCTCTCTCTCTCTCTACCACCCTAAGTCTCTCTCTATTCTCTCTCTCTCTCTACCACCCTCTCTACCCTAACTCTCTCTCTCTCTATTCTCTCTCTCTCTCTACCACCCTCTCTACCCTAACTCTCTCTCTATTCTCTCTCTCTCTCTCCACCACCCTCTCTACCCTAACTCTCTCTCTATTCTCTCTCTCTCTCTCTACCACCCTCTCTACCCTAACTCTCTCTCTATTCTCTCTCTCTCTCTCTCCACCACCCTCTCAACCCTAACTCTCTCTCTATTCTCTCTCTCTCTCTCCACCACCCTCTCAACCATAACTCTCTCTCTATTCTCTCTCTCTCTCTCTACCACCCTCTCTACCCTAACTCTCTCTCTATTCTCTCTCTCTCTCTCTCCACCACCCTCTCTACCCTAACTCTCTCTCTATTCTCTCTCTCTCTCTACCACCCTCTCTACCCTAACTCTCTCTCTATTCTCTCTCTCTCCACCACCCTCTCAACCCTAACTCTCTCTCTATTCTCTCTCTCTCTCTCTCTCTACCACCCTCTCTACCCTAACTCTCTCTCTATTATCTCTCTCTCTCTCTCTACCACCCTCTCTACCCTAACTCTCTCTCTATTCTCTCTCTCTCTCTCTCCACCACCCTCTCTACCCTAAATCTCTCTCTATTCTCTCTCTCTCTCTCTCTCTCTCTCTCTACCACCCTCTCTACCCTAACTCTCTCTCTATTCTCTCTCTCTCTCTCTCCACCACCCTCTCTACCCTAACTCTCTCTCTATTCTCTCTCTCTCTCTCTCTCTCTACCACCCTCTCTACCCTAACTCTCTCTATTCTCTCTCTCTCTCTACCACCCTCTCTACCCTAACTCTCTCTCTCTCTCTCTACCACCCTCTCTACCCTAACTCTCTCTCTCTCCACCACCCTCTCAACCCTAACTCTCTCTCTATTCTCTCTCTCTCTCTACCACCCTCTCTACCCTAACTCTCTCTCTACCACCCTCTCTACCCTAACTCTCTCTCTATTCTCTCTCTCTCTCTCTACCACCCTCTCTACCCTAACTCTCTCTCTATTCTCTCTCTCTCTCTCTCCACCACCCTCTCTACCCTAACTCTCTCTCTATTCTCTCTCTCTCTCTCTCTCTCTCTACCACCCTCTAGCCTAACTCTCTCTCTATTCTCTCTCTCTCTCTACCACCCTCTCTACCCTAACTCTCTCTCTATTCTCTCTCTCTCTCCACCACCCTCTCTACCCTAACTCTCTCTCTCTCTCTACCACCCTAACTCTCTCTCTATTCTCTCTCTCTCTCCAGTTCTCATCCTCTCTACCCCTCTATCATAGTTAAATTATTATAACCTTGGCTCATTCAGAAGCTTTAGAGACGCCTCAGAAAGTGCAATCTCTGCTGTGCTTTCTAGAGGATGCTAGAACAATATCAACAGATGTCCCATTGATGGAGATGGGAGTGTGATTCCCTCTGTTCTCTCTGAAGTCAACAATGGTTTCCTTTGTCTTAGTGACATTTATGGAGAGGTTGTTGTCATGGCACCACAGTGTTAGATCTTCCACTTCCCTTCTATAGGCCTCCTCGTCATTGTGGCTCATTAGTCCAACTAACTACTGTGGTAGTTCCCTCTCACAACTAATGTTCCTGCATACAGACACACTGGTACAAAACACACTCTCCTCTTTCCCCTGACACCAATTCACCTGCATACACACACAAATCTTTCTCTCACACACACTTCCCAGGTTCTACATACATAAACATCCCCAAATCACCCTCTCTCCCCCCCTCTCTCTCTCTCTCTCTGTCTTTGTCTTTCAACATGAATATACATTTGGACTTTGGACCAGGTCAGACGTAAACCCAAGGACAAGCAGAAACATTCTAAAAAGACGCCTGTGGGAATCAGACCCAAGTCTGGGTACAGAGAGAGAGACTGTGGAGACAATAAATGATCATTAAGTCATATTAGTGACAACTTTTCACTTCACTTCACTACCCTACACTATCACCCCCAACCACACACACACACACACACACACACACACTAGGCTTCCCTGTCTAGTTCATGCCCTATGGAAAGGACAGACCCTCTCCCCAAGTCAGGAGAGCCAAGGGGGGAGGCTTCTTCACCTTGTAGCCCAACTTAACTCACATTCCTCCTTCCCTTCGTTTGAAACACTTAAAGACACAAACACACCAAAACAGACAAGGAAGCTGTGACCTATAACCTCAAGAGACCATCCTGACCCCACAAGCTCACAGTCTGTTTCTCTCCAGGGACCAGGATGGTCTCACAAGGTTCCAGACTTTAGCAATAATGACAGCTCTGAGTCCCACTGCACTGTGAACTCTTCTGCCATGGATGACAAACAGTCACCAGCACAACCACACTGACATGCAGTGTAGGCCAATCATCAATAAACCCCTTTCCAACAAATACACAGACAATACAAGCACACATACAACAGCAGCTAGAACTCTCAATTCTAACCAGGCATGAGCTAATTCACACACAGTCATCTTGAGTATTCAAATCCTTTGATTCTGGGTTTGATAGAAACACGTTCTGGAGGGTGAACCTAAAGACACTGTGATTGATGACTGTCCAGGATAAAATGTTTTGGGTTATCCATGAATGTTAAATGTAGATATATTTCTTACAGTTTTTCTTATTTTAATCTTGCTTTATCAATTATTTGTTTCATTTCATATTTGGGAGGAGGCACTGCCTCCCTTGGCTACTCGCACCACACGCCACTGAAAAGCCCTGTTATGGAAACATTAGCACCATTAGAAGAGTGAGATTATCACCAACTTCCTCAGAACAAATGAGCAGAGTATTAACATCATTCCATCCACCTGTACTCTATGGATACCAACAACAGCATCAGAGGATCCAACACTGATACAAAAGCTTAGTGGGAGCAGATCCCCGTCATTACCACTTAAGAGGGCTCTAAAAACCTCTCCTCTCACCGGATTCTGATCAGGGACTGGACATGACGTGGTGCTCATCCAACAATTATGAGTGTGTGTGTGTGCATATGTGTGCGTGTGTGTGTGTGTGTGTGTGTGCGTGCGCATATGTGTGTGCGTGCTGTGTGTGTGTGTGCGTGCGTGTGTGCATATGTGTGTGTGCGTGTATGTGCTGTGTGTGTGCGTGCGTGAGTGTGTGTGTGTGTATGCGTGTGTGCGTGTGTATGCGTGCGTGTGTATGCGTGAGTGTGCGTGTATTTGTGTGTGCTGTGTGTGTGTGTGTGTGCGTGCGTGAGTGTGTGTATGTGTGTGTGCGTGTATGTGTGTGTGCTGTGTGCGTGTGCATATGTGTGTGTGCGTGTATGTGTGTGTGCTGTGTGCATGTGTGTGTGCGTGTATGTGTGTGTGCTGTGTGTGTGTGCGTGCGTGAGTGTGTGTATGTGTGTGTGTGCGTATGTACCCATCACTATGAATATAGTTCAAGTGTAAGCAGCTCTTAGGTGTTTGAACAGTTGTGACAGATTGTATTGTATTTTGTATGACCCCTGTTTTCTAGGCCCAAGTAGATAATGGTGGTGAACTCATCTTCAGTTAAGACACATGAATAATCAATGTCAATGTCAATACTCACATTTTCCAAGTCCAGGTCTGATCCAGCACTCTCCACCATGATCCACACTGTAGGAATAAGCAGAGGAATGATGAGGATGATGCAATGAGACGTCACCAGTTTTGGGCTTTATGTGTTTGTTAGTTACAGGTAGATTGCAGGATTATGTAAAAACTACCAGACCTATTTTCCCGTGGAAGGGTGACTGTAGCATGAGCCAAGGAAGAACCCATTCAATTAGAGAGAGCGGATCTGAATCACGGGGAGGATCCAAATTCATTGAAAAATCATTTTTCACTTTTGTTGACCATGCCAGAGAGACCAGACCAGCACCTACGGGTACTTTGCCATGTTTAATACATCCATGGCTGTTTATCCCTGTATTTTCTGCGGGTATTAGGACCAAAATAATCTAATCATGGCATGAAGGCAAAGATCAACTGCTTTGAATTAGCTAGTTATGCTCATAGCTAGCCAGATGACTGCTGTCGGTCCTGTCATATGTAGCTATCTAGGTAGCTGAAATACATCAGAGAGCAGAGCTGAAGAGCACCTGTTGGACCAACCCCAGCTGATGCACCACCAGTATATTGTTGACATTTGTCTCCTCTAGGTTCTCTAATGCTACTGCACATGCTGACAACATGCATCATGGGTGGAGGTCTGCACTCTCAAAGTGCCCTTCTGGTTATAGGGTGATTTGTGTCTGTTCTGTCAAGAGACTCGTAGGCTGTGAAAGTTGAGACCATCTAGTTCAGAGAGGGGGGCTACATAAGAGACACTGGGTGATTTTCTTCCACTTGATTTAAAACTCTCTCCTTACTTGAGTTTCTCCAGTGTCCAGTGTGGATCCTCCAGTCCAGCAGAGAGCAGCTTCACTCCTGAGTCTCCTGGGTGATTGAAGCTCAGGTCCAGCTCTCTCAGGTGGGCGGGGTTTGACCTCATAGCTGAGGCTAGAGAGACACAGCCTTCCTCTGTGACCATGCAGCCCGACAGACTGTAGAAACACATCGATACAAACACATTACTACACTCTGCTGGTGAAAAGAGAGAGTTGAAGGATTATATTCCATCTTCCTACAGACAAATATTTGAACATTGGATCTGCCCTGGTTCACACATTGTCAGATTCTTGAATACAAAGTGATCTTTTTTTGTCAGTCAATATTTTTGATATGCTTTCTCTTCCTTGTAACCCATGCTAAATAAGAATGCTCTGAGACTCCAGGTTTATTATAGAAATGGAAAAGCCTGGTCTCTGTAGTACTGAGACATTCCAATCCAACCAATGAAACTCCTCATGAGAGTTCAGGTAGGTTTACACTGTAGTTTATCTGTAGTTACTGTAGTTTAGCTGTTTCTAGTGGGAACATTCAGCTGATCATCTGCTATGATTGTAACAGTTCATAATATCTCCCATCATGTCATTCATAAGAGTCTCATTCCAAAGATGAGAAACTCTGGTTTAAAAAGCTCTGGCAGCATTTCTCTGTTAGTCTGCATCCATTCAGTCTGTACGGAGATGATGATGATGATGATCACCAAACTGGTTCATTTGCAATGAACACGATGCATAAGGAGAGATGTCGTGTCAATGCAGTCCCCTGGAGCAGACAGGTTCAGAGGCAGGGTTCTGAAGGAGTGTGCTGTACAGCTGGGAGTCCAGCTCACCCAGCTATTCCAGCTGTTTTAAACACAGGCTTTGTCTCAGCAGCTTCCCACCATCATCCCCTCATGCCAAGACTATGAACGATGGACCCTGAATCAGACCCATGGATAATGGACAGTGGATCATGGATCATCTCAATCCAGCTCACCCAGAATCTCCAGCCTGTCCCTTTTCCCTTGACTACCCTGCAACCTATCACCCCCGACTACACACACACACACACACACACACACACACACACACACACACACTATAACCGATACTTAAACAATGTTACACAAACACAACAGTACTTTAACAATGTTATTATTATCAAGGGATAGGATGGGCTGTTTCTGAGCCAGGGAGAGCACATTTGGAGTTTGTGTGTTCAATAATTGTCTGTTCAAAGTTATCTTTAGAGTGCATTACACGAACGCCAGACTGGCAAAAATATACCCAGAGACTGATGAACCCTGTAATCGATGCAAGCAATCACCTGCTAATCACACACACACACGTTCTGGTCCTGCCATGAGTTGACAGATTTCTGGCGCGAAATTTACGGTACACTCAGTACTCGACACAGACCTCAGACCCGACCCACTCACTGCCATATTTGGGATCTCTACACACATAACACCCACTCTCTCATCAGCAGAGCAGCGAGTGCTGGCTCTCACCTCCTTGCTAGCTAGACGTCTCATCCTATTCAAATGGAAACACCCCCGCCCCCCCTCACACAGTAGCTGGTTGAAAGAGGTCCTTAATCACATAACGCTGGAGAAGATAAGAATCTCAATCACCAACTCCAAACTTTCATCTGACAAGACGTGGAAGCCCTTTATTGACTATTTGAACAATACTACTATCCCCCCAGATGACTAGATGCTGACCCCCCCCCCCCCTCCTCTACCTCATCTACCCCCCTTCCCTTTTCTGTACTGTTTGGTTTTGTGTGTCTGTCTCGTCTTTATTTACAGTTTATCATTCATTTATTTACTACATCCCTGCTTTCAGTATTGTTAAGTGCTTTGTCAGGGTTTGGATATGTGGGCAGGAAAGTGGGTGAGTAGGGTTTCCTGTTTTTGTCCTTTCGCTTAAAATCAATAAAAATAATTTTGAAAGAAAGACAAATAATTGCCAGTTTGTGCGTCCTTCGTGGCACACTCTATTATCAAGGGATATGATGTGATATGAGGCCAGTGGCATAATGTAGTTATGATGGGCCCCAGTGTGAGCTTATTATGATGGGCCCTATTAGTGCACACTACTTGAAGCACACACAGCACACACACACACTGTAGTCTATACACATTTTAACAACAGTGTGCTGTTGAATTAGCTAGCCTACGTTGGCTATTGTACTGGCGAAGTGGAGGTCAGAAAGCCATCAGAACCATGCGCTCACGCAGTAACAAACAGAGGCTCAATCAAATCAAGTCAACTTTACATAACTATGGCTGGGAAGGTTTAGGCAAAAACAACAACACATCAGCAAGGAAGTTGCTACTGTAGAAAACTCGCCTAAATAGTTGAGCTGTGGATAAGAGCTAACGATAAGTTTACTATTGACATCGATAAACTTTCTGCACTCAGTTTAACCAAGGCTTGTTGCTGTCGGCTTCACACAACAGAGATGCCTTCATTAGCTGATCTTAGCTAATATTCTTAAAAACATCTGAAAAACATGTTGGTTACACAATGAAACCTCACTCCATGATAACAACCTGCAGGGGCACGGCCTACCCCAAATCCCCTTGAGAAACACTTGTAGACTAACATTACTCACCTATTTGAATGGCATTCCACTATTCTTGCATTGAGCAAAATCGTAGACAATGTCCTTAATATTCAACTCTTGGACTCTTAATTAAGCCTACCATAATGTATATATAACGTTGTGAAATGTACAGTACATCTAACAATAGCCTAATGTTATTGTTTGGACTTAATGTCAATCAATTAAGGTTCATATTTTTGAATGTTTGTCACTCAATTGAGGTTCAAATAGTAAATGGACTGCACTAATATAGCGCTTTTCCACCTTAGCGGCACTCAAAGCGCTTTACCATGGCCTCTCATTCACCCATTCCCACACACACATTCACACACCAATCGTGGTAGCTGCCATGCAAGGTGCTAGTCTGCTCATTGGGAGCAATTTGGGGTTAGGTGTCTTGCTCAAGGACACTTCGACATGTGGACAATCGGAGCTGGGATTCGAACCACTGACCCTTCGGTCATTGAACGACCCGCTCTACCAACTGAGCTACAGCCGCCCCGTCGACAGTTCACCTTTTGCGCCTAGTGAACCATACCGTCTTGTGTCTGATCAAATAGAGACTTAACATTGGACAAGAACATACAGTATTACCCAGCAATCATCATTGCACATCTGTGTATGACAAACATATGACACGTTTATTAATTGAATCGTTTTAAGTGTATTTGTTTATGTAGAATAAGCATATAATGTTGTTATTGAGTAAGACTTCTGCAGACTATTTTCTGGAGAAAAAAACATGAGGGGGGATGCCTTTTAGAGGGTATACATAGCAAATGACACTTTAATTTGAGTTCACGCTGCAGGCGTGATTCTGAAGTGGTAACTCACCCGTTCTCCACCTAAAACCTGGTTGGAGGCCCTGCTCTCTCTACGGGCCCTCTCACCCCACAGGCCCCAGTGCAACCGCACTGCCTGGTCTATATTTACCCCCTGTGAGAGGCTGTTTCTGAGCCAGGGAGGGAACACGCTTGGGGTTTCTAACAGCACAGCTAATGCTCAGCCGATAGCACCAAGCTAAAGCAGAAACAAGCTTGGTTGAATAGACCATTTCCGTTGAATTTGCACTTCCCCATGTTGTCGCTAGCTAGCAGACAGTGAGAGGCTCTGAGCATCCTGGCCGCAAACAAAACCAGATGCAACCTACAAAACCGGATGACCAGTAGGCTACCCACAGTACCAGATGACCAGTAGACTACCCACAGTACCGGATGACCAGTAGGCTACCCACAGTACCAGATGACCAGTAGACTACCCACAGTACCAGATGACCAGTAGGCTACCCTCAGTACCAGATGACCAGTAGGCTACCCACAGTACCAGATGACCAGTAGACTACCCACAGTACCAGATGACCAGTAGACTACCCACAGTACCGGATGACCAGTAGACTACCCACAGTACCGGATGACCAGTAGCTACCCACAGTACCGGATGACCAGTAGACTACCCACAGTACCAAATGACCAGTAGGCTACCCACAGTACCAGATGACCAGTAGACTACCCACAGTACCAGATGACCAGTAGGCTACCCACAGTACCGGATGACCAGTAGCTACCCACAGTACCAGATGACCAGTAGACTACCCACAGTACCAAATGACCAGTAGACTACCCACAGTACCAGATGACCAGTAGGCTACCCACAGTACCGGATGACCAGTAGGCTACCCACAGTACCAGATGACCAGTAGGCTACCCACAGTACCGGATGACCAGTAGGCTACCCACAGTACCGGATGACCAGTAGGCTACCCACAGTACCGGATGACCAGTAGGCTACCCACAGTACCAGATGACCAGTAGGCTACCCACAGTACCGGATGACCAGTAGGCTACCCACAGTACCAGATGACCAGTAGGCTACCCACAGTACCAGATGACCAGTAGGCTACCCACAGTACCAGATGACCAGTAGGCTACCCACAGTACCGGATGACCAGTAGGCTACCCACAGTACCAGATGACCAGTAGGCTACCCACAGTACCGGATGACCAGTAGACTACCCACAGTACCAGATGACCAGTAGGCTACCCACAGTACCAGATGACCAGTAGGCTACCCACAGTACCGGATGACCAGTAGGCTACCCACAGTACCAGATGACCAGTAGGCTACCCACAGTACCAGATGACCAGTAGGCTACCCACAGTACCAAATGACCAGTAGGCTACCCACAGTACCGGATGACCAGTAGACTACCCACAGTACCAGATGACCAGTAGACTACCCACAGTACCAGATGACCAGTAGGCTACCCACAGTACCAGATGACCAGTAGGCTACCCACAGTACCGGATGACCAGTAGACTACCCACAGTACCAGATGACCAGTAGACTACCCACAGTACCGGATGACCAGTAGGCTACCCACAGTACCGGATGACCAGTAGGCTACCCACAGTACCAGATGACCAGTAGGCTACCCACAGTACCGGATGACCAGTAGGCTACCCACAGTACTGGATGACAGTTTTGAAGAGGCGAGCTCTAGACAGGATCTGAATCTGATAGTGAATGGAAACCTGACGCGAGGTTATGTTCCAACAAAGGTCCCCCCTCCATGTCGATAGTCAAACTTTAGCTATGGTATGTGGGAGGCTATAGGTTTGATAGGTTTTACAGTTTATGAAGAAATCAGAGTGATGGACTTCAAAATTCCTGCAAGGTCAGAGCGTATGAAAGTTTTGTCTTACTTGGGACTACATTCACGTGGTGGTTTTACACTGATATGGCTGATTTGTTATGATTTTTTAAAGTTTTAAACTTTAGACTGTTGCTGTAGCGCCACCTTCAGGTTTATTGACCTACAATGCAGGTTGAGGACTTTGGGTATAGTACTGGAGCTATGTGCAAAGTTTGGTGATTTTTTGTCCACGGGAAGTTAGACTTCAGTGGAAGATGGAGAATAATAATAATAATAATAATAGTAGTAATAATAATAATAATAATAATAAATTAGGCAAATACAATAGGGTTCTGGCAACTACGCTGCCTGGCCCCTAATAAAGTTCAAAGTACAAATTTAGTTCTGTGGCTCAGGAGGTAGAGCAGATCATCCAATGACCGTAGGGTCGGCGGTTCAAATCCCGGCTCCTCCTGTCCACATGTCCAAGTGTCCTTGCGCAAGAACCCCAAATTGCTCCCAATGAGCAGGCTAGCATCTTGCAAGGCAGCTACTGCCATTGGTGTGTGGATGTGTGTATGAATGGTTTAATGAGAGGCCATTGTAAAGTGCTTTGGATATAAAGTGCTATATAAGTGCAGTCAATTCAACATTATTAACCCATTTAATGCAACGTAGGCTACCAATGATACTGCTCACATTTACAAAGGAAATGAGCAAAAGGGCAGCAGCCCCACCAGTTACACAACTATTTGATGAGCTGAATTAGCTACTAGCATATATCCTACTCCTACCTGACGCAGTGGTAAGAATAAAACAGTTCACATACAGAGACGAGTCACATCTCCAATTGAATCCATTCCGCTTTCATTGCATGAGAACAGCCAAGTCTCTGAAAATCCATAGCAGGTTTTGCTCGTTACCCTGCTGCGGTTACCTTGCAGTGAGAGAAACACAGCAGACAAACAGCTGAGTGATCGCCCAAGAGTGGTAGGAAAAATACATGTAATTTGAGAGATTAGAAAAGTGGGGGGGTGAAGCCTATATTTTGAAATGTGAGGGGGATATGTTCCTGGGCTTTACGACTGCAGGTAGGCTACTTTTGGGGGTTTCAGTTGATCTCCTCTATGGAGGTTTGTGGCTGGCACGCACTTCCACACAGCACTGGGGCAACTTGGCTTTTTCCAAACAGCAGGTCCCAGACTGGGCTTGCGCTGAACTGTGAGTAGTGAACTGAGTTTGAACTCAGTTTCGCTTGCTGCTTTTTAACTGACTGTCAATGTCCGCGCATACAGATCACAACATACATCCACAGTATCAGATTCTCACGCTCCACTGGCTCAATCCCAATGTCCACACTCACAGACTCACAGATTTATTATCTTTCTATGTAAGTCGCTTCAGGCTCTTGACCCCTTCCCCAAAATCAGATCTGCACGAATCACGTAGGTGACCTATTTTGGATTCAAAACAGCAAATTTCACCGAAAAGTGACAATTGTGCATGTCTGGATAAGGAAGGAGCAGTCACTGTCCACATACTCTATGTCAACACCCTGACCTCCCGGATGGAAGAGAGCTCCTTGGAGCTGAATGTCTCCGAGACTAAAGAAGTGTTCTGCAGGGGGAGCCTCATACCTGACGCCCCAAATGTTCTTCCTCTAGCCCCGAACCTTTTTAGTCCCCCCAAAAACAAAAACACTAGGGAGAAAAGAGACACCAAACAGTTCCTTAGAAAACACAAACCCCAACCTCACACGAGGGCTGTAACAGCACAAACAGAGGAACAAGACAAACAGAAAACACATGAACCACCGTCTCCACCTCACCACAGTATGGGCCCCCCTCCCCCACCCCGGGGTCAAGCCCGGCCAGAAAGCGCTCGGTCATCAGGGCAGGACTCTCCACTGCAAGACCCCTGTCCTTTTAGGGATGGGGGGCTTATACAGCACCCGCCACCTAAACCTCACACTGCTCCCCCCCACCTAGAACCCCCTGCCACTGGTGGAACCCAACCCCCTGCAAGACCCCAACGTTCCTCGCCTTCACACATGCCTCATACAGAGCCCTCCCCCTCACCTGTCTGAGGTCACCAGGGTCATATAGAGCCCTCCCCCTCACCTGTCTGAGGTCACCAGGGTCATACAGAGCCCTCCCCATCACCGGTCTGAGGTCACCAGGGTCATACAGAGCCCTCACCCTCACCTGTCTGAGGTCACCAGGGTCATACAGAGCGTGTGTGTATGTATGTGTATGTATATATATATATATATGTTACGGTCAATGTGAGAAAACGGGGAATGTGAGCTTTTCCCGGTTAATGTGCACATTCCCCGACCTCGCGGGGAATGTAGGAGAAACATGTGCATTTCTCACATCTCCCGGGTAATGTGCACATTCCCCGACCTTGCGGGAGATGTGAGAAATTGGTTAGTATTTCTCACATGTGCACATTAACCGGGAAATGCTTACAATTCCCGACCTTGCGGTAAATCTAGGAAAGCGCAACCGTATGCAAAACCTCTGTGCAGCCGGGTGGTGGGAGAGGGCTTATGTGACGCCTCGGAGGATGTGCACCATAAGAAGGCCCCCACGGTAGTTGGGCTAACGTTACTGGCGCACACCTGGGAGAGATTTTTCATCTTTTCGTCCGTCTTTCGGCTAGCTAACGTGTAGGGTTCCTTTGGAGGTTCCCACCTTCCTGTTGTTGCAATGTTCCTTTTGCGTTTGTTAACTTGATCACCAGTGTAGGCCTATCCTCCTCATACTACTCACACTGTGTGCAGCATGGGCTATATTACTGTTCAAGGTCCCCACAGACTGTTATTACCTGTAGGGGAGGACCGGGACGAATGAAACACTTTTTGGTTTGATCAGATTTACACAGAAATTAATAAAGATGGAGATAAAAAATGTTGATGACAAACAACTTGTACATGTCCTTTATTAGTTGTAAGTTTCGTTCTGTGGTGTAACAGTTCAATTCAAGACGAATGAACAGAAGATGTGAATGTTTCTCTTGTCCCTGCCGTGCGGGGCGAGTGAAAAAGAGGAGTGGGACGAGTTAAACAGTGAGATTGTTTTGCTTATTGTGTTGCGTAGCCTCGCGGCTTGTAGGCTAATTATCTTAACTTTCAACACATGTATAGTTAGACCCAATTTAATGTTTCCATTAATGCAATTGATGCTATGTATTCAAAAACCATGGGCAAAATGTCAAGCGCCTCTCGTTCTAAGCGCACGAGCCCTCTCCCACCACCCGGCTGCGCAGAGGTTTTGCATACGGTTGGACTTTGCTAGATTTACCGCAAGGTCAGGAATTGTAAGCATTTCCTGGTTAATGTGCACAATCCCTGACCGTGCGGGAAATACTAACCAATTTCTCACATCTCCTTTGAGGTCGGGGAATGTGCACATTAACCGGGAAAAGCTCACATTCCCCGTTTTCTCACATTCACTGTAACATATATATTTCTTACGTTTTATTTTAATTTAATTTAGTTTAATTTAGTTTTATTTTGTTATTTTAATGTATATATCATATCTCTCCGGTTAATACTCCATTGGATTGCATTGGCAAATGTAACATTTTATGTAATGAATGTGTGTATGTATGTCATATGTATGTATATGTACATAATTGTGTATTATTATTCTGCTTTGGCAACAACGGTTTATTACCATTCATGCCAATAAAGCTTATTTGATTTGACAGACATGGGTAGAGAGAGTGAGTGAGTGAGTGAGTGAGTGAGTGAGTGAGTGAGTGAGTGAGTGAGTGAGTGAGTGAGTGAGTGACAGACATGGGTAGAGAGTGAGTGAGAGAGAGAGTGTGAGAGAGAGAGAGAGAGAGAGAGAGAGAGAGAGAGAGAGAGAGTGAGTGAGTGAGTGAGTGAGTGAGTGAGGGGGAGAGAGAGAGAGAGTGAGTGAGTGAGTGAGTGAGTGAGTGAGTGAGTGAGTGAGTGAGTGAGTGAGTGAGTGAGTGAGTGTGAGTGAGTGAGTGAGTGGGAGAGAGAGAGAGAGAGAGTGAGTGAGTGAGTGAGTGAGTGAGTGAGTGAGTGCTAGCCTTGACAAGAAATAACACACTGCCCCAATCTTCCATCTGCTTTCACCTTGGCCAGCCCATCTCAGCCCAGCCTAACCCAGTCCAGTCCAGCCTAACCCAGGCCAGCCTAACCCAGCCCAGTCCAGCCTAACCCAGTCCAGCCTAGCCTTAATGTATATTTAATGGACTATAACGTTTTTCTTCTTATATTAGACTAGGGTGCCTTGGGATTTTAAGTACGTATGAAGGGTGCCGTGACTGAAAGAAAGGTTTAGAAACGCTGGTATATATGGTGTGGCTCTTGGTGGTACCACAGTCATTGTTGTGTCTCTTAGTCTCTGACTGGTTGGCCACCCCTGCCCTAATGATTTGGGATCCTAGCAGCGCCCCTGTCTTGTTCCTAATCTACATTTGTATTTAGTCTTGATTGTGTCTTTGTTCCTTCAATAAAGGACCCACCCACCACCTACAGTCTGTATAATATATTATTATATTATACATATTATGTCTGTATGTATGCTTTGAGATGATAGTCCCTATTTTGTCAACTCTACTGTATGTACTGTAGTCCAAAGATAATTTCTCAAGTTGAATGTTGATGCTCAAAACATCCCTCTTCAAGGACAAAGATGTACAATTACTTAGACATTTAAATCCCATCATTTAGCATTTGAATATGCTCAGGGATACAGACCTCAGTTTCTCCAGTTTGCAGTGTGGACTCCCCAGTCCAGCAGAGAGCAGCTTCACTCCTGAATCCTGCAGGTCATTGTTACTCAGGTCTAACTCTCTCAGGTGGGAGGGGTTTGAGCTGAGAGATGAGGCCAGCAGAGAACAGCATGTCCCTGTTAATCTGCATCCTCTCAGGCTGAGGAGACAAGGACAAGTATTAGCAAACATTTTCACCAGTAATCAGTGTATTGACAAAGCGTGTTTTCATTGGCAGGCAAAGCATTTTTTCTGACTAAAGGCGTGACTTCACTCTTCACTTCAGCCTTCTGACAAACACTGCTACACTAGTGGTGAAAAGGAGGCATGTCAGCTATATTGTCTTCCTCTCTCAGAC
Source organism: Borostomias antarcticus (assembly GCF_949987555.1). Taxonomy (NCBI): domain Eukaryota; kingdom Metazoa; phylum Chordata; class Actinopteri; order Stomiiformes; family Stomiidae; genus Borostomias; species Borostomias antarcticus. Next base: position 4,974,112 of record NC_140257.1, on the reverse strand, counting down.
TGAATTATAAACAGAGTGACTCATTCTGGAGCTAGGAGAGAGAGTGCTGCTGCATCTAATATGTTTTAGTCATGAGCAGGTTTTTAATTCCTCTAATGAATACTCAGCATCCATAGAAATGTATGTAAGGCCTTTCCTGATTGGCTGGACACTATGGACCTGAGTCAGCTTGGAGGGTGCTAAGGCTCTTTGGACAGGACATGTACATTTACCAACATGCTATAGCCTACTTACTACTTGATACTTCATCATGTACACCTGGGCATGTTTTACACATCTAGGCATGCTAAGGAGTCAACTTTTATACACTTTGTTTATTTGCACTCTTGTGTATTGGGATTTTGTGTATATTTTGTACCCAATTTACATTTGTATTTCATCTTGATTGTGTCTTTGTTCCTTCAATAAAGGACCCACCCACCACCTACAGTCTGTATATGTCTGTATGTATGCTTTGAGATGATAGTCCCTATTTTGTCAACTCTACTGTATGTACTGTAGTCCAAAGATAATTTCTCAACTTGAATGTTGATGCTCAAAACATCCCTCTTCAAGGACAGAGATGTACAATTACTTAGACATTTAAATCCCATCATTTAACATGTGAATATGCTCAGGGATACAGACCTCAGTTTCTCCAGTTTGCAGTGTGGACTCCCCAGTCCAGCAGAGAGCAGCTTCACTCCTGAATCCTGCAGGTCATTGTTACTCAGGTCTAACTCTCTCAGGTGGGAGGGGTTTGAGCTGAGAGATGAGGCCAGCAGAGAACAGCATGTCCCTGTTAATCTGCATCCTCTCAGGCTGAGGAGACAAGGACAAGTATTAGCAAACATCTTCACCAGTAATCAGTGTATTGACAAAGCGTGTTTTCATTGGCAGGCAAAACATTTTTTCTGACTAAAGGCGTAACTTCACTCTTCACTTCAGCCTTCTGACAAACACTGCTACACTAGTGGTGAAAAGGAGGCATGTCAGCTATATTGTCTTCCTCTCTCAGACTGAATTATAAACAGAGTGACTCATTCTGGAGCTAGGAGAGAGAGTGCTGCTGCATCTAATATGTTTTAGTCATGAGCAGGTTTTAAATTCCTCTAATGCAGGCATTCCCAAACTGTGAGGCGGGCCTCCCCCAGGGGGCCCCAAAGAAAGTCAGGGGAGGCGCGGAGGGAGGGTTAGAAAAAAAAGAAGGAAAAACATGTTATTTATTTTTTAAATGTCTATGGTTTTTATGAATGAAACCTGATTTTAAAGGTCAGAAGATTGAAATAAATAATGTGAGAGATACTATACTATTATACTAAATGTGTGGATAGTGCAGAGAGAGCCTCCCCCCGTAGGCATGAATATATTGTGCGAAAACTTCATAACGTTAACTAGCAGCAGGTGCCACCGAGCTAACTTAGCTGTGTAACGTTATGGGCTAGCTGACGCTGCCTTGCAAAATGGAGACATTTGGGGGGTTGGGGGGGCGTGGGTGTGTCACTGTTTTCAGAGGGGAGGCCCACATTGATGGAGTTTGGGAACCCATGCTCTAATGAATACTCAGCATCCAATCAGCGTCCTGATTGGATGGACACTATGGACCTGAGTCAGCTTGGAGGGTGCTAAGGCTCTTTGGACAGGACATGTACATTTACCAACATGCTATAGCCTACTTACTACTTGATACTTCATCATGTACACCTGGGCATGTTTTACACATCTAGGCATGCTAAGGAATAAACTTTTATACACTTTGTTTATTTGCACTCTTGTGTATTGGGATTGTGTGTATATTTTGTACCCAATTTACATTTGTATTTCATCTTGATTGTGTCTTTGTTCCTTCAATAAAGGACCCACCCACCACCTACAGTCTGTATATGTCTGTATGTATGCTTTGAGATGATAGTCCCTATATTGTCAACTCTACTGTATGTACTGTAGTCCAAAGATAATTTCTCAACTTGAATGTTGATGCTCAAAACATCCCTCTTCAAGGACAGAGATGTACAATTACTTAGACATTTAAATCCCATCATTTAACATGTGAATATGCTCAGGGATACAGACCTCAGTTTCTCCAGTTTGCAGTGTGGACTCCCCAGTCCAGCAGAGAGCAGCTTCACTCCTGAATCCTGCAGGTCATTGTTACTCAGGTCTAACTCTCTCAGGTGGGAGGGGTTTGAGCTGAGCGATGAGGCCACCACTTCATATGAGGCTTCGTTGAGGTCACATCCAGAGAGTCTGAAATTACAAAGTAAACATGTATGACTTTTTGTTCCTTAATGACATTCTTATCTTAATAATATGATTTGTATAATATACACGTTATATGTAGCCTAAGGCTTAATAAAGGGTACCCAGCTTTCAATAACTCGTAGGCTACCTCATCTCTGGCCAGTGACCTACTGTACAACATTCCTAGCCTATAAACCAATACGCCAACCTCAAGAGGAGAAGCTTCTCAAACTTTTAATTTGATAGCCTACAGTATACAGCATGTTATATTTTGATACGGGGGAAATGAAAACACTAAAATTACAGGTTTTAAGCTCACTGTTGATGAACAGGCCTAGAAGATGATAGAACAGTCAGCTCTCAGCCCGCTGCATGCTGTAGGCTACATGGACCAATACAGAATATAGTCACTACTGATCACTTTTCAATCATGTGTAGGAGCCTAAATGAAATTAAAATTGAAATTAAAGTCCTATGTTGCAAAAAAGGGCATTTTTAACTTGTGGCCATCCACAATGATATGAATCGATAACTGACGCTGCTTCTAGGTGATGTATCCGTTGGTAGCATACGATTTAGAGAAATCAGGAGTAGGCTAGTTTGGGCTAGTTTGCTGCACCACAACAGAGGTGACTGCATTTGCACCTTTTCCAGAATAATAACGAGGAATGAGGGTAGGAAAAATACCTGTTTCCATGGCATTTGTGCTTTCAGAATAACGGATTCAGGTTCACACCTTATGGGCCTCTATACATAGATTACACTTGACCAGTATTTTGTCCTTGATCTTGAGGAGGGAGAAATAGTGTCGGTGTTTCCATGGCACAGAGCTCCCGTTGTCAGAGCCATAGACAGAGCTGCCAGCCGTGTAGCGAGGGATTGTTGATGCATTGCGCACGGGTACTTTCTAACGTGTTACTCCTCACTGGTTGTATGTATGGTGCAATGTGAGGAGGTGGAAACATGCCAAGCGCTGAGGTAGCAGTTTTTAAAAGTTATAGGGGGGTCAGCTCCAGCTGGTTCTGACCAGTTAAAGACCAGAAATCTATTTTAGAAGATCAGAGAATCGATGGGAGTAAGAATGCCTCACTGACTAAAACTCATTACACATAACATATAGGGGAGACACACAGAGCTCAGTAAAGAGCATTCGTGCAGAGCGAGGTGCACACGTGATCACACGCAACAACAGAGCAGCAGAGCACGGGAGAACACGAGAGCACTGAGAAACTACCACACAGCTCTCCCAGAGCACGGGAGAACACGAGAGCACTGAGAAACTACCACACAGCTCTCCCAGAGCACGGGAGAACACGAGAGCACTGAGAAACTACCACACAGCTCTCCCAGAGCACGGGAGAACACGAGAGCACTGAGAAACTACCACACAGCTCTCCCAGAGCACGGGAGAACACGAGAGCACTGAGAAACTACCACACAGCTCTCCCAGAGCACGGGAGAACACGAGAGCACTGAGAAACTACCACACAGCTCTCCCAGAGCACGGGAGAACACGAGAGCACTGAGAAACTACCACACAGCTCTCCCAGAGCACGGGAGAACACGAGAGCACTGAGAAACTACCACACAGCTCTCCCAGAGCACGGGAGAACACGAGAGCTGTGTAGGCAACTCCAAAAACCTTGGATGATAACAGAACTTAAATGAGCATTGTGTGGGGCTCATCAGTAGCTGGGATATATTTTGAGTCTGATACTTCTATATATTTGTTCTTTCCTCCCTCCTCTGACTAAAGGTAAATAACTGTGGGCCTGACAGAGCGGGGCGAGGCATTCAGTGAATTCATTCATTCTAGTGGTAGAGTTTCCTCCCAGAGACTGAGAGGTTGTGGGTTCAATCCCCGGCCGGGTCATACCAAAGACTAAAAATGGGACCCATTGCCTCCCTGCTTGGCACTCAGCATCAAGGGTTGGAATTGGGGGGCTACATCACCAAATGATTCCCGAGCGCAGCACCGCTGCTGCTCACTGCTCTCCCGGGAGATGGGTCAAATGCGGAGAACAATTTTCACACACTCAGGTGTGTGACAATCAGTGGGACTTTAACTTTAATCTATTGTCAGCGGGCTAGACGTGTTTTCCAGATCTCCTGGTGGACGGCTTTAATGAGACACTGACCGATAGCATTCCTATATGATAGCATTCCTATATGATAGCATTCCTATATGATAGCATTCCTATATGATAGCATTCCTATATGATAGCATTCCTATATGATAGCATTCCTATATGATAGCATTCCTATATGATAGCATTCCTATATGATAGCATTCCTATATGACATGAAGAGTTAAGGAGTTGCGTGAAGCAGACATAAATATTTCTAGCCGACGGCAAGAAAAGTACTCTGCCTAAAATATCATGCTGTAGAGCATAGGCAAGTACTCTTTATATGTATAGTAAATTGTGTTTGTAACTTAATTGTGGCTCATTCAGTCATAAATTTAGAATAGTAGTAAATATTGTAGATGGATGAGGGACAAAGTAGTGAAGATGAGATCATTTCAATGGGGTTTTAGTAACAGAGGGAACTGTTTTAGTAAGGGGTTTTAGTAACACAGGGAACTGTTTTAGTAAGGGGTAAGGGGTTTTAGTAACACAGGGAACTGTTTTAGTAAGGGGTAAGGGGTTTTAGTAACACAGGGAACTGTTTTAGTAACACAGGGAACTGTTTTAGTAAGGGGTAAGGGGTTTTAGTAACACAGGGAACTGTTTTAGTAAGGGGTAAGGGGTTTTAGTAACACAGGGAACTGTTTTAGTAAGGGGTAAGGGGTTTAGTAACACAGGGAACTGTTTTAGTAAGGGGTAAGGGGTTTAAGTAACACAGGGAACTGTTTTAGTAAGGGGTAAGGGGTTTTAGTAACACAGGGACTTGTTTTAGTAAGGGGTAAGGGGTTTTAGTAACACAGGGAACTGTTTTAGTAAGGGGTAAGGGGGTTTAGTAACACAGGGAACTGTTTTAGTAAGGGGTAAGAGGTTTTGGTAACACAGGGAACTGTTTTAGTAAGGGGTAAGGGGTTTTAGTAACACAGTGAACTGTTTTAGTAAGGGGTTTTAGGAACACAGGGACTTGTTTTAGTAAGGGGTAAGGGGTTTTAGTAACACAGGGACTTGTTTTAGTAAGGGTTAAGAGGTTTTAGTAACACAGGGAACTGTTTTGGTAAGGGGTAAGGGGTTTTAGTAACACAGGGAACTGTTTTAGTAAGGGGTTTTAGTAACACAGGGAACTGTTTTAGTAAGGGGTAAGGGGTTTTAGTAACACAGGGAACTGTTTCAGTAAGGGGTAAGGGGTTTAAGTAACACAGGGAACTGTTTTAGTAAGGGGTAAGGGGTTTTAGTAACACAGGGACTTGTTTTAGTAAGGGGTAAGGGGTTTTAGTAACACAGGGAACTGTTTTAGTAAGGGGTAAGGGGGTTTAGTAACACAGGGAACTGTTTTAGTAAGGGGTAAGAGGTTTTGGTAACACAGGGAACTGTTTTAGTAAGGGGTAAGGGGTTTTAGTAACACAGTGAACTGTTTTAGTAAGGGGTTTTAGTAACACAGGGACTTGTTTTAGTAAGGGGTAAGGGGTTTTAGTAACACAGGGACTTGTTTTAGTAAGGGGTAAGAGGTTTTAGTAACACAGGGAACTGTTTTAGTAAGGGGTAAGGGGTTTTAGTAACACAGGGAACTGTTTTAGTAAGGGGTAAGGGGTTTAAGTAACACAGGGAACTGTTTTAGTAAGGGGTAAGGGGTTTTAGTAACACAGTGAACTGTTTTAGTAAGGGGTAAGGGGTTTTAGTAACACAGGGAACTGTTTTAGTAAGGGGTTTTAGTAACACAGGGAACTGTTTTAGTAAGGGGTAAGGGGTTTAAGTAACACAGGGAACTGTTTTAGTAAGGGGTAAGGGGTTTTAGTAACACAGTGAACTGTTTTAGTAAGGGGTAAGGGGTTTTAGTAACACAGGGAACTGTTTTAGTAAGGGGTTTTAGTAACACAGTGAACTGTTTTAGTAAGGGGTAAGGGGTTTTAGTAACACAGGGAACTGTTTTAGTAAGGGGTAAGGGGTTTTAGTAACACAGGGAACTGTTTTAGTAAGGGGTAAGGGGTTTAGCAACACAGGGAACTGTTTTAGTAAGGGGTAAGGGGTTTTAGTAACACAGGGAACTGTTTTAGTAAGGGGTAAGGGGTTTTAGTAACACATGGACTTGTTTTAGTAAGGGGTAAGGGGTTTTAGTAACACAGGGACTTGTTTTAGTAAGGGGTAAGGGGTTTTAGTAACACAGGGAACTGTTTTAGTAAGGGGTAATGGGTTTAAGTAACACAGGGAACTGTTTTAGTAAGGGGTAAGGGGTTTAAGTAACACAGGGAACTGTTTTAGTAAGGGATAAGGGGTTTAAGTAACACAGGGAACTGTTTTAGTAAGGGGTTTAAGTAACACAGGGAACTATTTTAGTAAGGGGTAAGGGGGTTTAGTAACACAGGGAACTGTTTTAGTAAGGGGTAAGGGGTTTTAGTAACACAGGGACTTGTTTTAGTAAGGGTAAGGGGGTTTAGTAACACAGGGAACTGTTTTAGTAAGGGGTAAGGGGTTTTAGTAACACAGGGAACTGTTTTTGTAAGGGGTAAGAGGTTTTAGTAACACAGGGAACTGTTTTAGTAAGGGGTAAGGGGTTTTAGTAACACAGGGAACTGTTTTAGTAAGGGGTAAGGGGTTTAAGTAACACAGGGAACTGTTTTAGTAAGGGGTAAGGGGTTTTAGTAACAGAGGGACTTGTTTTAGTAAGGGGTAAGGGGGTTTAGTAACACAGGGAACTGTTTTAGTAAGGGGTAAGGGGTTTTAGTAACACAGGGAACTGTTTTAGTAAGGGGTAAGGGGTTTTAGTAACAGGGAATTGTAACACATATCTGGTTAGAGTGCACATACAGAGACAAGGAGGGCAGCTTTGAATTGTCCATTAGGCAGCTTTGTCCATTAGGACAATTCAAAGGACAGATCAGGGACCAATTCAAAGTGTTTAGCACCTTACTCAGCACTGTGCATTCTGTATATTGTATTTTATATTCATTTGTATCAGATTTTTTGTATTATTGTATTTTGTATCTATAATTGTATTTTTGTGTTTATAGTGTTATATCATGTTTTGTTTGGAGGGCTCCCTTCCAGAAGATACCTCTGGGTTAATGGGACAGACAAGGTTAAATAGATTGATCAAATTGTATAGAAAGATGAATACTTACATAGCCTTTCTGCAGACCTGCACAGCTGGGATCAGTCTCCTCCGCCCCTCCTGTGATGTGTTGTATTTGTTCAGGTCAAGCTCATCCAGAACCTCCTCTGACATCTGCAGCATGTAGGCCAGGGCTGAGCACTGTATTGGAGTCAGTTCGGTTGATGTCTTCTTCTGCATGTAAGCTTGGATGTTCTGCTGAACTGAATGGTCATTCATCTCCATCAAGCAGTGGAGGAGATTGATGTACCTCTCTGGGGAGATGTTCTCCTCCTCATCCCCCCTGTTCTTGAGGAATCTGCTTGTTTCCTGGATGCTCTCTGGACTCCTCTCAATCTGAGGCAGCAGGCCTCGTAAGAGTCTCTGATTGGACACCAGAGAGAGGCCGTGGAGGAAGCGGACAAAAAGGTCCAGGTGTCCATTCTCACTCTGCAAAGCTTTGTGTACCGCCCCCCTCAGCAGCTCATTCAGAGACAGTTCATCCGGAGGCTCCTCACTCCTCCACGGATCAGCATCAAGGAAGGGCTCCAGTGCCTCCATGTTCTTGGTTGCGTAACAATGGTAAATGTAGACAGCTGAGAAAAACTCCTGAATGCTCAGATGCACAAAGCAGTAGACTGCCCTCGGAAAAAGCACTGACTCTTCTTTGAAGATTGATGTGCAAACCCCTGAGAACACTGCTGCCTCTTGGACATTGAGGCCACACTCTTTCAGGTCTTCTTCATAGAACATGAGGTTGCCCTTCTCCAGATGGTCAAACGCCAGCTTTGCAAGCTTCAGGAGAACTTCCCTGTCGGCCCTCAAGAGCTCCTCCTGGTCGGTCTTGATTTCCCCTTGATACTTCTGGTTCTTCAGCTTCATCTGAATGAGAAGGAAGTGTGTGTACATCTCAGTCAAGGTCTTGGGCATCTCTCCCTGCTTCTCTGTACTCAGCATGTGCTCAAGGACTGTGGAAGAAATCCAAGAGAAGACTGGTATGTGGCACATGATGTAAAGGCTCCTTGGTGTCTTGATGTGTGAGATGATTCTTCTGGCCAGGTTCTCATCACTGATTCTCTTCATGAAGTACTCCTCCTTCTGTGCGTCATTGAACCCTCGTACCTCTGTCACCCGGTCAACACACTCAGAAGGGATCTGATTGGCTGCTGCAGGTCGGGAGGTTATCCAGAGGAGAGCAGAGGGGAGCAGATTCCCCTGGATGAGGTTGGTCAGCAGCACATCCACTGAGGTTGACTCTGTGACATGACAGCAGGTCTGGTTCTTTCTGAAGTCTAGGAGCAGTCGGCTCTCATCCAGACCATCAAAGATGAACGTGGCTTTAGAGACAGCAAGTTGCTCTGCATCTTCCATGTGTAGTTCTGGGTGGAAAACATTCAGTAGTTGGAGTAAACTGTACCGGACATGTCTAATCAAATTCAGCTCCCGGAAAGGAAGCACAAACATGACTTCCACATCTTGATTTGCCTTTCCTTCAGCCCAGTCTAAGATTGACTTCTGCACACAGACGGTTTTTCCTATACCAGGGACGCCCACAGTCAGCACAGTTCTGATGGGTCTCTCTTGACCAGGCAGGGGTGTGATGGGTCTCTCTTGACCAGGCATGGGTTTGATGGGTCTCTCTTGACCAGGCAGGGGTGTGATGTGTCTCTCTTGACCAGACAGGGGTTTGAAGATGTCATTGTAGTTGATGGGTGTGTCACTGGTGATTTGTTTCCTGGATGCTCTCTCAAGTTGCCAAACCTCATGTTCATTATTAACCCCTTGACTCTGTCCCTCTGTGATGTAGAGCTCAGTGTAGATGCTGTTGAGGAGGGTTGCATTCCCCGTTTTTATGATTCCCTCAATCACATGTTCAAACCTCCTCTTCAAAGTCGCTTTATGATCCTCTACGGCTCTTTGGAGACCTCTAACAACTAAGGAGAGACAGGAAATACAAGAAATTAGATTGACAGGAATACAAACATTCATAGCAAATGTGACTACAAATATGACTACAGGCTTGATTTCTGATATGATTTCTTTTCTATAGTCTACCTTCAGGAATTTGGTAGTCCTCTCTACTGCTTACAAGGGTTATTGATTATGATAATTATATATGTATTTTCTTATTTTCTTGGTGTCTCATTATGTGACTGTAACCTAGGACAAGTGATGTTGATTTTGTGTATTTTCCTGTTGTCCTTTTCTCCAGTCTAGGTATTGAATCTCTTGTGTGTTGAACAAATGTCAGTAATGTATATGTGACAAGGATGTCCTCCTGTGGGCAGCATGATTTATCCAGTTCCCAGCTACACAGCTGTCTAGAATTGTGATCACTGGCCACACCCATGGGTGCAGCCTGCTTAGCCTATTAAGGCCCTCTACTGACTTTTGCTCTAGTTTGTAACTCGCCCTGATGAAGGCCCCATGGCCAAACATGTTGGCTGTTTTATTTTATTCTGTTCTAAGATGAACTAGCCGATAATTAAAGCTTTTTAATCAAGGAGAGTGCCTTGGACCTTTTTGATGAATGCATGGCAAAGCTCTACAGATGGTGAGAGGATCTAAATCATGTTAGAGAGCAGATTACCAAGTGAATCTCTTACTTGTTTCATCACCTCTCTGAACGTACTGCTCTCTGGGTGGCTGCAGTACAGGTGGTGTTCTGGGTCTCTCTGTACACTGGGGGCAGGCGTGGTCTGCTGATGGACCAGGTGGTGTTCTGGGTCTCTCTCTACACTGGGGGCAGGCGTGGTCTGCTGATGGACCAGGTGGTGTTCTGGGTCTCTCTCTACACTGGGGGCAGGCGTGGTCTGCTGATGGACCAGGTGGTGTTCTGGGTCTCTCTCTACACTGGGGGCAGGCGTGGTCTGCTGATGGACCAGGTGGTGTTCTGGGTCTCTCTCTACACTGGGGGCAGGCGTGGTCTGCTGATGGACCAGGCTGCTGCCAGTAGGAAGTGATGCAGGCTCTGCAGAACCTGTGTCCACAGGAGGTGAGGACTGGGTCCCTCAGCATCTGCTCACACACAGCACACCTGGACTGATCCTCAGTCAGGGCTGCCCTGCTCCCCTCACTGCAGGGACAGAGGAACCATGTGTGTTAAGAGATGTTTCATACAGTAGGAACACCAGGGTAAGAGGGTGTTGGTGGGTTTTCGGGATAATGTCAAATAGATTTAAGACTGTCTCTATCAAGGACCAAATAGTGGTGTGTGTGTGTGTGTGTGTGCGCGTGTGTGTGTTTTTAGATGTAGGACTAGAATTTAGAAGTCAGATTTAGCTTTAAGAGAGAGACACACACATGGAATGAATGACTGAATGAATGGAAATGAATGAATAAAAATGTTTATATGGAGTCACACAGGGATAGATTTCAAGACATACAGAGAGAGAAAGATGAAGAGAAAGAGAGGGAAGGACTCACACACAGAGAGAGAGAGAGATAGATAGATAGATAGATAGATAGATAGATAGATAGATAGATCCGTAAATAGATAGATATACAGATAGACAGACAGACAGACAGATACTGTAGACAGATATAGATCCGTAAATAGATAGATAGATAGATAGACAGATATATAGATAGATCCGTATATAAAAAGATATAGAGATAGACACAGACAGACAGATAGACAGAGATAGATAGATATAGATAGATAGATAGATAGATAGATCCGTTTATAGAAAGATATACAGACAGACAGACAGACAGACAGATCCGTTTATAGAAAGACAGACAGACAGACAGACAGATAGGTAGATAACATTATACATTATAAGCTGCTATACTCTTTCTCTGAAAGGGATTGGTTGCACCCTAGATCTGTCACACTTCATTTTTATGATAAACATGACTCAAGAGTTTGATGTAAATCTTCCTGTTAACTTCACTTTAGTGAATAACTAACATGTCACCTTTATTAAATAACATCAGTGGTTCATATTTACCTTTTCTCATCGAGGGTCTTTCCATCACTGAAGTTGATAGGACGATTCATAGACCTGTCACTCTTCATGGACACACAGCTGGGTCCAGGTGAGGCTGGTCTCTGCTGTTTGATCCTGTCAAAGACACAGAGACATCACCAGAGTATTATCAGCTGGAACTGCGGTGATTGTTGGAGTGAAAATGTAAATCAATATGAACCATGAAAAAGACGCCCATATGAAAGTAACTTCACCCCATACAAGCCTACACATGATGACATCAGCCCACACGTGATTAAATGAACAAAACGGTCACTTGCAATCTACAAAGTAGCAGGAGGCAAAAGCTGCTCATCTGGACAAGGACACATGCAACATGGATGGATACATGGATAGATAGATAGATAGATAGATCAGTAACTAGACAAGACAGACTATAGTGGCTTCTTTCCTTACTTGTCCCACTGTCCCAGCAAGGCAAGGTGTTATTGACGCACACTCTAGGCATTATTGCAGAAGTACCAATGTCCATAATCCAGGGTAAAATTTCAACAAAAAATTGGATTCATTTTCCTTTACATTTAAAAAAAACATTCCCGCATGAACTTAGTAAGCAAAAAATAAAGCAACAAACAATAGTAGCTTAATCAATCCTTCAGCAATCATTGTCTAGGTGAGTGGTCAAAAGACTGTACCTTACCCAGGCTTGCTAGGACTCTGCTCTGCCATGCTCTGCTCCTCACTGATTGGATAATAGCTCTATCAACAGGTGATCAGTATTTCAATCATTCTACTTCCATACTTCCATTACCAACCAAAAGGGGAGCCCTGGCTCCAGGTAAGTATATTCAACTTCTTTTACAGGTTTCAAGGTAAGTGATATTCATAAATCATAATTAAATATTTTAATATGTTTCTTTTGTTCAGGTTAAACTCCAAATGAAACATAAGTCAATTGTGGCTCCTACACAGACAGGCAGACAGACAGACAGACAGACAGATACGTTTTGCTAGCTCACTTCACAGTCTTAGCTACCGTTAGCTGCTTTTAGCCATCTGGCTATTATCTAGCGTTACAAGAGCTCTGGTCCAGCCCACGTGAATATCTCTGATAACGTTACTGTTATTATATAACATTATTATTTAACATATTGTTATTGCACCTGCTTTTGGTAATGTCCTGTGGCAGTAACCTGCACAGCGCACTCAATTCAACCATAATAATCGACCCTTCCTTGGCATTAAACAGCACTGCAAGGTTTCTGGAGTGAGAGCCTAAGCTACCAGAAGTGTTGTGAGTGCTGCTGTGTTGTATTTAAGCAGCGTTACGTTGGTTAGAAGTCAGAGGGTTTCTCCTGCTTATTCTCTCTCACTCAAACTACATTCAATATGCTGTAGGTCTACCGCTAATTATGTCATTGGTGCTGTTTTATTATTATAAATCACTTTCATAATTTCCCCCTTTGTCTTGTAGCTCGATCACTACATTTCCAGTACTGGGAGGGGTCGGACACAATCTTTCTTGCCCGCGCTTCAGGACTCTGGAGGTGTGTAGGTCAAGGTTGCAGCCAATGTCACCTAATGATATTATTAATATTTTAGAACCTCCCCTTTTGATAAGTATGTCTTCATTTTATGTCATGTTGTATCTGGGTCAATACAGATGTAAACCTGCAGTACCAATAAAGTTTTACAGTATGTAATGTTTTTCTGTATTTAATTTTCTTGAAAACATTGCCTACTTCTCACAATAACATCATCTTCCTTTGATCAAACACCTGTTTACTGAATAACTTGTCCAGAGGCCTTGTATTGTAGCATTGTGCATATAGGGGCTATTGTGTTATTATATGACTTGATGTTTGTGATGTTTGTATGACTTGTGAATGAAGTGAGGAAAATAGCTGTATTTTCAGAGAAATGTTGGTTTAATCTGATCCTGTTAGCTATTTCTAAACTATGATGATTGACTTCTGAGTATGGCTGTCGGCTGGAGTTTTCTGTAAGAAACGGTGTCTCTCTTCCATAGACTTATGAGATGTCATTTTTAGGGCTGGTACATTCTGTGCCAAACAGCAATTGTTGTGGTTAGCGCCGAGGCGGTGTAGCTCATCTTGACCTTGCAGGGCCAGAAGCCACATGAGACCAGACCAGACCAGACCAGACCAGACCAGACCAGACCAGACCAGACCAGACCAGACCAGACCAGACCACACCACACCACACCACACCACACCACACCACACCACACCACACCACACCACACCACACCAGTCTAGTCTAGTCTAGTCTAGTCTGATCGGGGAAGAAGGGGGGTGGAACCATAAGAACCGTGCTCGAGCTCAGATGCTTTGATTTGAGTCCAGACAGGTCAGCTGTACATTAGACTAGATGCCATCGTCGTTTGTATGTTAAACTTTCTGTAATAAACAGCTTTTGATTGTCGCTCAAATCCCGTGTTGGACAGATTCATTTGGAATACACCTGAAAAGGGAGACTGGACTGTGTGGTATTTTCTGAGATTGGGGACCGTCTTTGATTGTAATCAAAACACAATGCAGAGCTTAATAAGGTCAATAATGATAAAAGACAACGAAAGTCAACAGAAGTCCCCCACCCTACCCCTGACCCCTGCCTCTACCTGGACCCAGGCACATTCACACACACATAGACATACACCAGTCCTGGTCTCAGATCCCCTTCCCCTCACCCTAACCCGGGTCCGTATCCTTTTCCTACCCCGATCCTACCCCAACCCCTGCCTCTACCTGGACCCAGGCACACTCACACACACACAGACATACATGTCTCTCCTATGATGTTTTTAGCCTTTCTTACTCTGAAAATGTAATTTAATGTTATTTATTGCTTTATAAATGTTCTTAGCTGGTAGACAAACATACTCCAGGAGCTTGCTCGATCGCTTTGTTGAGAGGGGTCAGGGAAGAATTTTTACAGCTCACTTATCTGGCCCCCGGGTGATTACTGTTTTTTTGCTTCCCTCTGGACAATGTAGAGGTGGGTCGTATGCCCACCTCCCTTGTTCTCTGTAAAGCGCATTGTGTTGCCTCTGGGTATGAAATGCGCCATACAAATAAAGCTTTGATTGATTGATTGATTGAAGTCAATTACATTTCACTGGTGGGTTAAGATATTAAGTCAGTCAATCAGTCAAAGTCACTTAATCAGGACAAAACTGAGGTACTTGTCATTGGAGTAGAGGCAGAGAGAGAGAAACTGACCACTAAAGTCACTGGCACTCAGCCCTAAGCACCAAGCTAAGAACCTGGGTGTCATTTTAGACTCTAATTTATGCTTTGAGTCCCACATCCGAAATGTGACCAAATGGGCCTTTTATCATCTTAAGAACATTACCAGAGTGCGTCCCTTCCTCTCCCTGGTAAACACAGAGAGACTGGTACATGCTTTTATCACCAGCAGACTGGACTACTCTAATGCTCTCCTTTCCTCTCCCTGGTAAACACAGAGAGACTGGTACATGCTTTTATCACCAGCAGACTGGACTACTGTAATGCTCTCCTTTCCTCTCCCTGGTAAACACAGAGAGACTGGTACATGCTTTTATCACCAGCAGACTGGACTACTGTAATGCTCTCTTTTCCTCTCCCTGGTAAACACAGAGAGACTGGTACATGCTTTTATCACCAGCAGACTGGACTGTAATGCTCTCCTTTCTGGTCTGCCAAACTAAGCCTTAAACCAATTACAACTGGTACAAAATCCAGCAGCTCGTGTGACCGGGGCCAGAAGGACAGCACACATTACACCGTTTATATATCACTGCACTGGTTACCTGTTAGTTTCAGAATTGATTTTAAGATTATTTTATTGATTTACAAAACACTGAATGGTCTTGCCCCTGAATACATGTCTGACATGGTTTTAACTGATGTGCCCGTGAGATCCCTCAGGTCCTCTGACAGCCCTCTCTTGGTTGTTCCTAAGGTGCGGTCTCAGACCCATGACAGTCTCTTGGTTGTTCCTAAGGTCTCAGACCCATGACAGTCTCTTGGTTGTTCCTAAGGTGCGGTCTCAGACCCATGACAGTCTCTTGGTTGTTCCTAAGGTCTCAGACCATGACAGTCTCTTGGTTGTTCCTAAGGTCTCAGACCCATGACAGTCTCTTGGTTGTTCCTAAGGTCTCAGACCCATGACAGTCTCTTGGTTGTTCCTAAGGTCTCAGACCCATGACAGTCTCTTGGTTGTTCCTAAGGTCTCAGACCAGTCTCTTGGTTGTTCCTAAGGTCTCAGACCATGACAGTCTCTTGGTTGTTCCTAAGGTCTCAGACCATGACAGTCTCTTGGTTGTTCCTAAGGTCTCAGACCCATGACAGTCTCTTGGTTGTTCCTAAGGTCTCAGACCATGACAGTCTCTTGGTTGTTCCTAAGGTCTCAGACCCATGACAGTCTCTTGGTTGTTCCTAAGGTCTCAGACCATGACAGTCTCTTGGTTGTTCCTAAGGTCTCAGACCCATGACAGTCTCTTGGTTGTTCCTAAGGTCTCAGACCCATGACAGTATCTTGGTTGTTCCTAAGGTCTCAGACCAGTCTCTTGGTTGTTCCTAAGGAGCGGTCTCAGACCCATGGCGAGGCCTTTAGCCACTACGGGCCGCGCCTATGGAACGACCTGCCGGAGGACCTGATGGGGGCAGAGAGTGTAGATACTTTTAAAAGTAAACTTTAAACATACCTTTTTACCCTGGCTTTTACCTAGTGTGTTCTCTCAACCTGCACTTGTAGTCTCTTGGTGTATTGCCTTTTTATTTCATTTATATATATATATATATATATATATATGTATTGTGTCCGTTTTCTTTTCCTGCTTTTTTAGGTTCAGCACTTGGAGTTGCACTTTGTGTATGACTTGTGCTATATAAATAAAGATTGATTGATTGATTTAAGTTTCTATTTTCCTTTTATAATTCACCAAAGAATTATAATTTCTGCAAAGCACTGTCATGGGAAAGTTGTGTAGGCCTAATCTTCACTGCAGTGGTCTTCTGCTCCATTCCTACAATATCACCAGACAGAATGTTGCTCCTCCCAGAACCAGCACCTCCATCCAACCCAACTGCAGGAAGCATTGCGCCTTTTTGGATTAAACAGCTCCAGTAGTGATATTCTATTATAACCAGAAAGCATTACAATATCACTCAAAACGACCTGTTGTCACGCCCCCGCCTCGCCAGCCCCGCCTTCGTCCCGCTACCACGCCCTCTGACCCTGACTCAGATTCTCCTGGTACGTCCCAGAGGGCGCAGCGGGAACTGCGCTCTCACCAGTCTCAGCCACAAGCCGGGCGTGGTCCCACTCCACACCTGCCTGACGTCACCAATCAGCCCATCTCAGCCAGGTTAAGAAGCCGGGCTACTCAGCAGTCGGTGCCAGATCGCTGACCAACCTAGTGGGCATCACGTCTCTAGCTTTAACCTAATCTGCATTCATCCAAACCCTACCTCACCCTTTTTGTTTTCCTTTGTCCTAGTCTGACCTCCCTGCCACTGCCTGAACCTTGCCTGGAGAACCACGTTCCTGCCTGAACCTTGTCTGGAGAACCCGTTCCTGCCTGAACCTTGCCTGGAGAACCACCTTCCTGCCTGAACCCCACGTCTGTCTGACTGCCACGTTCCTGCCTGAACCTTGCCTGGAGAACCACGTTCCTGCCTGAACCTTGCCTGGAGAACCACCTTCCTGCCTGAACCCCACGTCTGTCTGACTGCCACGTTCCTGCCTGAACCTTGCCTGGAGAACCACGTTCCTGCCTGAACCCCACGCCTGTCTGACTACCACGTTCCTGCCTGACCAATAAACGTGCCCCAACATGGGCTTGTCCCCCTACGCCTATCATGTCTGCTCTTGGGTCCTCCTCCACCAGCCCAACACCTGTTATGACTCCAGCCTCTCCACCTCCACCTCCCCAGAGTCCCCCTGTTCACCGTGCGCTCAGCTCCCTCTCCTGCAGACGGACCCTGACGGCCCCGCCAGCACAGTCTCTCTGCACACTCATATTACAGGACCAGCACTATATTATACATCCTCTATCCCTTTAGGACTCATATTACAGGACCAGCACTATATTATACATCCTCTATCCCTTTAGGACTCATATTACAGGACCAGCACTATATTATACATCCTCTATCCCTTTAGGACTCATATTACAGGACCAGCACTATATTATACATCCTCTATCCCTTTAGGACTCATATTACAGGACCAGCACTATATTATACATCCTCTATCCCTTTAGGACTCATATTACAGGACCAGCACTATATTATACATCCTCTATCCCTTTAGGACTCATATTACAGGACCAGCACTATATTATACATCCTCTATCCCTTTAGGACTCATATTACAGGACCATACCTATATTATACATCCTCTATCCCTTTAGGACTCATATTACAGGACCAGCACTATATTATACATCCTCTATCCCTTTAGGACTCATATTACAGGACCAGCACTATATTATACATCCTCTATCCCTTTAGGACTCATATTACAGGACCAGCACTATATTATACATCCTCTATCCCTTTAGGACTCATATTACAGGACCAGCACTATATTATACATCCTCTATCCCTTTAGGACTCATATTACAGGACCAGCACTATATTATACATCCTCTATCCCTTTAGGACTCATATTACAGGACCAGACCTATATTATACATATTCTATCCCTTTAGGACTCATGTTACAGGATCAGTAGAATATTGTGTACATGGTAAATGGTAAATGGACTGCACTTATATAACGCTTTTATCCAAAGTGTTCTACAATGGCCTCTCATTCACACACCAATGGTGGTATCTGCCATGCAAGGCGCTAGCCTGCTCACTGGGAGCAGTTTGGGGTTCAGTGGTAAGTAGTAACGTATGGCCAGACGGTCATTATGTTAAAACAAGAGCCCTTCAGTGTGTTAGAAAACCCCTCAGCTTCACCTGGGGATTCTGAACACACTGTCAGACTCTTCTTTTCCAGACGTCATCTCTTACTTATTTGATAAACTCCTTCTCTGAAAAGGATGGCTCCACAGATCTGTCATACTTGATTTTCATGATAAACATGATATGATGCAAATCTTAATGTTTAAATCCTGTTATAGAATAACATGTCACCTTTGTTAAATAACATCAGTGGTTCATATTCACCTTTTCTCATCGAGGGTCTTTCCATCACTGAAGTTGATAGGACGATTCATAGACCAGTCACTCTTCATGGACACACAGCTGGGTCCAGGTGAGGCTGGTCTCTGCTGTTTGATCCTGTCAAAGACACAGAGACATCACCAGAGTATTATCAGCTGGAACTGCTGTGTTTGTTGGAGTGGAAATGTAAATCAATATGAACCATGAAAAAGACGCCCATATGAAAGTAACTTCACCCCATACAAGCCTACACATGATGACATCAGCCCACACATGATTAAAGGAGTAGTAAAGGGAAAATGCATGTTTAGCCCTGTTTTAAGGTTACTTATGATCATATACAATGGTTCAGATCAAAACGTTGACAAAACTAGCACTTTTGAGAAAGTCTGATAATTGCTCTACCACCGTTTAGGTCATACAATGGATGTGGGTGGGCACCTTGAAAAATCTTTCAAAAACATGTTAAACCCTCGATTTCAAAGACAAGAAGCTCACCGAGGGGGTAATTGGTGTCCGTTGGTGTTCTGACATCAAATTTGCCGCAAAGTATGAATCCTGTAGGGTTTTATTGATCATTTCATGAAATCTATTGACTTGTATTGAAGCGACCGTTGTAGATGTGTAGATCAATCCGCAGAGGGGATTCAGGAAGCGGAACTACTTACGGTAGCTATTGTTATTGTTTATGTTGCTAGGCTACCCAGTTTGCGGAAGTTTACACACGTATGTGCTGCGACTAAATAGTTCTATGCTAGATATTTAAAAAAGCCTTTCCAGATTAACTAGAATCTTACTTTATGGCGAATTATATGTCAGAACGCCAACTAACACCTCGGTGAGTTTCTTGTCTTTGAAATTGAGAGTTTAACATGTTTTTTGAATGATTTTTCAAGGTGCCCACCCACATCCATTGTATGACCAAAACGGTGGTAGAGCAATTATCAGACTTTCTCAAAAGTGCTAGTTTTGTCAACGTTTTGATCTGAACCATTGTATATGATCATAAGTAACCTTAAAACAGGGCTAAACATGCCTTTTCCCTTTACTACTCCTTTAAATGAACAAAACGTTCACTTGCAATCTAAAAGTAGCAGGAGGCAAAAGCTGCTCATCTGGACAAGGACCCATGCAACAACAACGCAGGTCATCACCGCTCAGGACAAGGGGTGTAAATCAGCGTGTCTACCCGGGGTTGGTGTTTACATCACTGCTGATCAGAGCTGGAGCTGAGAAATACCCGTGTCTACTGCAGAGTCAGCAGACATGAGACTGAATGATGAGTGTTCCCTTCACCACTGAAGACTGAACACACGTTAGTGGGTGTTGGTGGGGGTTTGGACTCATGTGAAAATGGTTTATGACTGTACCTATCAAGCGCCATCTAGTGGTGTGTGTGTGTATGTGTGTGTGTTAGTGTGTGTGTACGTGTGTGTGTGTGTGTGTGTGTGTGGGTGTACTGCTAGAGATGGGGCTAGGATTCAGAAGTCAGGTTTTGTGTATAGTCAGCTGAACAGCTCTGAGAGAGAGAGAGACACAAGGAGTCACACAGAGACAGAGATTTAGAGACATACAGAGAGAGAGAGAGAGAGAGAGAGAGAGAGAGAGAGAGAGAGAGAGAGACGGGTAGATAGATAGATAGAGAGAGAGAGAGAGAGAGAGAGAGAGAGAGAGAGAGATAGATAGATAGATAGATAGATAGTTACAGTCTCCTACTCTGAAAAGGATTGGTTGCTCCATAGATCTGTCACACTTCATTTTTATGATGCACATGTTATGATTTACATCTTAATGCTTAATTCCTTTTAAAGAATAACTCTAATATGTCACCTTTATTAAATAACATCAGTGGTTCAATATGAACCATGAAAAAGATTGGAGGAATGTCTGAGTGGGAAAGGATGGCTATCAAGGTGGGTGTCGGTAAGAACACATAGGAGATGCTGGGTAACCTTTGACCTCTTTACAGGTGAAGCTCCGCCCTCTACACCTGGGTGGGTGGGACAGTGGCTGGGCAGCCAGGAGGGACAGAGAGTTGGTCGGCTCTTTTAGGATTTTTAACACCCCCCGGTCTCAGAAGCACATTTCCCCTCCTGGTAGGGTGGGTTTGATCTCGCTACAGCCTTCTCCCCTGTGTCTCCCCTTCTCCTCACCCCTCTCACCCCTACTGTCTCAATAAAGAGGAAACTAGCATCTCTCCTTCATTACAGGATATGCAATAACAGCACTGGTCATTATTACATACCTTTTCCCATCAATGAAAAGAATAGTACATAATTTAATGGACAATTAATTAGCATCTGCATTAATCGGTGAGAACTATATCTATTAATAATAAGCTCTGCAGGATCTGGGTTGAGATCTACATTATGCAGATGCCACTGGTATTGTCCTACGGTTGTCAAAGCTAACTAACAAGTTTGTGTGAGTGTCATCCACAGTACTCCACCCTGGTGGCAGTTGGTGCTTTTAAATTCATACCCGTTTTCTAACTTGTCACTACAGTTTCTCCTACGGTTCCCAGGATTCCTACAGTGTAAATATCTCAGCTGTGACATTTATTCTTCTTGAGATAGAGCTGTCTGAAGCAGGCCATGTTTTCCTCATGCCTGCCCTCTAGTGCTGGTGTGCAACGGTATTGCTTTTCATAAGTTAGAGTGGTGAGCAAGTCATGAGATTAGACACCAAACCCCACATACCAACATCTCACTCACTGAGGTAATTTGAAGAGGGTGAATATTAATTGATGACTACTTTGACAAGGTTGATAAGAATCTGGTCAATATGAGCCAGGAAACGCACAGTAGGGTCTATAAGTTGAGCTGAAGGTAGAGGTTAATAATGACTGACTACAGAGGTAATCATAGATGTTGGTGCAGTTTATGTTTTAGTATAAAACAGTTTAATGACAACAATCTGAAGTTCCTACCGTGACTCAGTGGTAAGATCTCCTTCTCTGAATTTGATTGGTCGATCCATAGACCTGTCACTCTTCATGGACATACAGCTGGGTACAGGTGAGGGTGGTCTCTCCTGCTGGATTGAGCTTCAACACAACAGAGAGAGACCTTCAGTCTCATGTATTCTGACTAAAGATGATGTCATCATATCACTGCTGAGCTCTGAGGTGGAGACCAGTCATGAACAGTTCTGGATTCTCATCTTACCTCTTAGCTTTGGTGTCCGTGTGATATTCCCCAGAGAGACTCATTTCAGAGGCAGTCTTCTCCTCCTCTCTCTCTCCAGAGAGACTCATTTCAGAGGCAATGTTCTCCTCCTCTCTCTCCACAGAGAGACTCATTTTAGAGGCGGTGCCCCTGAAAAGCAGTCAAATTATTAATAGATCCATTGGTAGGTTGATGGTTTATAAAGCAGAGATGAATGTGCATCTTTTTCACATACAGCATGACGCTCTTATGGCACAACAATCCCAGAACAGCTCAGTGACAACATGATGTCAACAACAAAAAACAAACATCTTTATTTGTCATGCGGTGAGACACACGCACATTACACAATGTAGGTGGCGAAACACACAACACACACACACACACACACACAACACACACTCTCCACTGTCATGAGAGAAGCTGCCTCCCTCAGAAACCTGTCCAGCTCCTCCTAGAGAGACTGGGCAGCTCAGTGAGTAGAAGGAGCAGGAACGTGGTCCTGGTTGTCAGAGAGACTGGGCAGCTCAGTGAGTAGAAGGAGCAGGAACGTGGTCCTGGTTGTCAGAGAGACTGGGCAGCTCAGTGAGTAGAAGGAGCAGGAACGTGGTCCTGGTTGTCAGAGAGACTGGGCAGCTCAGTGAGTAGAAGGAGCAGGAACGTGGTCCTGGTTGTCAGAGAGACTGGGCAGCTCGGTGAGTAGAAGGAGCAGGAACGTGGTCCTGGTTGTCAGAGAGACTGGGCAGCTCAGTGAGTAGAAGGAGCAGGAACGTGGTCCTGGTTGTCAGAGTGCACCAGAGCTCACTGGGAACAACACTATATTCCACTACTATGCATATTCTGGATCTGCATTTACAACGTTGCTCTAACATTTTTCCACTGCTGAATCACCAAATTTCCCCCTAGAGGGATAATTAAAGTCATCCATCCATCCATCTCTAATCTGTCCTCAGTGTTTAGTGCGGGCTACTGGCTGGCTATTCCTTTGCTCAATTATAGCCACTGCCCCAGCAATAGAAGAGTTGTTTTAACACATCTTCGTCGTGGGTCCAGGCAGATGAAGATGAGTCAGTTTGTTCAACTATCCTACAGCTAGGACTCTATTGCTCCTCAGTTCAACTCAACTGTATTGCAGAGTCAGGGTGATAAATCAAGACACATCAGACAATACCTTCTTCACTTCCCTTGGTTTATATGCAGCACAGATCAATTACTACAGGTGTGGCCAGATTGACAATCAGTGGTCATGTTGTCAATCAAAATCAGTTCAATCAGTTCATTCAGTAATGTTACAGGGCTCCGTTTCCATGTCATCCATGGTTTATGACTGTACCTATCAAGCGCCATCTAGTGGTGTGTGTGTGTATGTGTGTGTGTACGTGTGTGTACGTGTGTGTGTGTGTGTGTGTGTGGGTGTACTGCTAGAGATGGGGCTAGGATTCAGAAGTCAGGTTTGGTGTATAGTCAGCTGAACAGCTCTGAGAGAGAGAGAGACACAAGGAGTCACACAGAGACAGAGATTTAGAGACATACAGAGAGAGAGAGAGAGAGAGAGAGAGACGGGTAGATAGATAGATAGAGAGAGAGAGAGAGAGAGAGAGAGAGAGAGAGAGAGAGATAGATAGATAGATAGATAGATAGATAGTTACAGTCTCCTACTCTGAAAAGGATTGGTTGCTCCATAGATCTGTCACACTTCATTTTTATGATGAACATGTTATGATTTACATCTTAATGCTTAATTCCTTTTAAAGAATAACTCTAATATGTCACCTTTATTAAATAACATCAGTGGTTCAATATGAACCATGAAAAAGATTGGAGGAATGTCTGAGTGGGAAAGGATGGCTATCAAGGTGGGTGTCGGTAAGAACACATAGGAGATGCTGGGTAACCTTTGACCTCTTTACAGGTGAAGCTCCGCCCTCTACACCTGGGTGGGTGGGACAGTGGCTGGGCAGCCAGGAGGGACAGAGAGTTGGTCGGCTCTTTTAGGATTTTTAACACCCCCCGGTCTCAGAAGCACATTTCCCCTCCTGGTAGGGTGGGTTTGATCTCGCTACAGCCTTCTCCCCTGTCTCTCCCCTTCTCCTCACCCCTCTCACCCCTACTGTCTCAATAAAGAGGAAACTAGCATCTCTCCTTCATTACAGGATATGCAATAACAGCACTGGTCATTATTACATACCTTTTCCCATCAATGAAAAGAATAGTACATAATTTAATGGACAATTAATTAGCATCTGCATTAATCGGTGAGAACTATATCTATTAATAATAAGCTCTGCAGGATCTGGGTTGAGATCTACATTATGCAGATGCCACTGGTATTGTCCTACGGTTGTCAAAGCTAACTAACAAGTTTGTGTGAGTGTCATCCACAGTACTCCACCCTGGTGGCAGTTGGTGCTTTTAAATTCATACCCGTTTTCTAACTTGTCACTACAGTTTCTCCTACGGTTCCCAGGATTCCTACAGTGTAAATATCTCAGCTGTGACATTTATTCTTCTTGAGATAGAGCTGTCTGAAGCAGGCCATGTTTTCCTCATGCCTGCCCTCTAGTGCTGGTGTGCAACGGTATTGCTTTTCATAAGTTAGAGTGGTGAGCAAGTCATGAGATTAGACACCAAACCCCACATACCAACATCTCACTCACTGAGGTAATTTGAAGAGGGTGAATATTAATTGATGACTACTTTGACAAGGTTGATAAGAATCTGGTCAATATGAGCCAGGAAACGCACAGTAGGGTCTATAAGTTGAGCTGAAGGTAGAGGTTAATAATGACTGACTACAGAGGTAATCATAGATGTTGGTGCAGTTTATGTTTTAGTATAAAACAGTTTAATGACAACAATCTGAAGTTCCTACCGTGACTCAGTGGTAAGATCTCCTTCTCTGAAGTTGATTGGTCGATCCATAGACCTGTCACTCTTCATGGACATACAGCTGGGTACAGGTGAGGGTGGTCTCTCCTGCTGGATTGAGCTTCAACACAACAGAGAGAGACCTTCAGTCTCATGTATTCTGACTAAAGATGATGTCATCATATCACTGCTGAGCTCTGAGGTGGAGACCAGTCATGAACAGTTCTGGATTCTCATCTTACCTCTTAGCTTTGGTGTCCGTGTGATATTCCCCAGAGAGACTCATTTCAGAGGCAGTCTTCTCCTCCTCTCTCTCTCCAGAGAGACTCATTTCAGAGGCAATGTTCTCCTCCTCTCTCTCCACAGAGAGACTCATTTTAGAGGCGGTGCCCCTGAAAAGCAGTCAAATTATTAATAGATCCATTGGTAGGTTGATGGTTTATAAAGCAGAGATGAATGTGCATCTTTTTCACATACAGCATGACGCTCTTATGGCACAACAATCCCAGAACAGCTCAGTGACAACATGATGTCAACAACAAAAAACAAACATCTTTATTTGTCATGCGGTGAGACACACGCACATTACACAATGTAGGTGGCGAAACACACAACACACACACACACACACACACAACACACACTCTCCACTGTCATGAGAGAAGCTGCCTCCCTCAGAAACCTGTCCAGCTCCTCCTAGAGAGACTGGGCAGCTCAGTGAGTAGAAGGAGCAGGAACGTGGTCCTGGTTGTCAGAGAGACTGGGCAGCTCAGTGAGTAGAAGGAGCAGGAACGTGGTCCTGGTTGTCAGAGAGACTGGGCAGCTCAGTGAGTAGAAGGAGCAGGAACGTGGTCCTGGTTGTCAGAGAGACTGGGCAGCTCAGTGAGTAGAAGGAGCAGAAACGTGGTCCTGGTTGTCAGAGAGACTGGGCAGCTCAGTGAGTAGAAGGAGCAGGAACGTGGTCCTGGTTGTCAGAGAGACTGGGCAGCTCAGTGAGTAGAAGGAGCAGGAACGTGGTCCTGGTTGTCAGAGTGCACCAGAGCTCACTGGGAACAACACTATATTCCACTACTATGCATATTCTGGATCTGCATTTACAACGTTGCTCTAACATTTTTCCACTGCTGAATCACCACATTTCCCCCTAGAGGGATAATTAAAGTCATCCATCCATCCATCTCTAATCTGTCCTCAGTGTTTAGTGCGGGCTACTGGCTGGCTATTCCTTTGCTCAATTATAGCCACTGCCCCAGCAATAGAATAGTTGTTTTAACACATCTTCGTCGTGGGTCCAGGCAGATGAAGATGAGTCAGTTTGTTCAACTATCCTACAGCTAGGACTCTATTGCTCCTCAGTTCAACTCAACTGTATTGCAGAGTCAGGGTGATAAATCAAGACACATCAGACAATACCTTCTTCACTTCCCTTGGTTTATATGCAGCACAGATCAATTACTACAGGTGTGGCCAGATTGACAATCAGTGGTCATGTTGTCAATCAAAATCAGTTCAATCAGTTCATTCAGTAATGTTACAGGGCTCCGTTTCCATGTCATCCATGGTTTATGACTGTACCTATCAAGCGCCATCTAGTGGTGTGTGTGTGTATGTGTGTGTGTACGTGTGTGTACGTGTGTGTGTGTGTGTGTGTGTGGGTGTACTGCTAGAGATGGGGCTAGGATTCAGAAGTCAGGTTTGGTGTATAGTCAGCTGAACAGCTCTGAGAGAGAGAGAGACACAAGGAGTCACACAGAGACAGAGATTTAGAGACATACAGAGAGAGAGAGAGAGAGAGAGAGAGACGGGTAGATAGATAGATAGAGAGAGAGAGAGAGAGAGAGAGAGAGAGAGATAGATAGATAGATAGATAGATAGTTACAGTCTCCTACTCTGAAAAGGATTGGTTGCTCCATAGATCTGTCACACTTCATTTTTATGATGAACATGTTATGATTTACATCTTAATGCTTAATTCCTTTTAAAGAATAACTCTAATATGTCACCTTTATTAAATAACATCAGTGGTTCAATATGAACCATGAAAAAGATTGGAGGAATGTCTGAGTGGGAAAGGATGGCTATCAAGGTGGGTGTCGGTAAGAACACATAGGAGATGCTGGGTAACCTTTGACCTCTTTACAGGTGAAGCTCCGCCCTCTACACCTGGGTGGGTGGGACAGTGGCTGGGCAGCCAGGAGGGACAGAGAGTTGGTCGGCTCTTTTAGGATTTTTAACACCCCCCGGTCTCAGAAGCACATTTCCCCTCCTGGTAGGGTGGGTTTGATCTCGCTACAGCCTTCTCCCCTGTGTCTCCCCTTCTCCTCACCCCTCTCACCCCTACTGTCTCAATAAAGAGGAAACTAGCATCTCTCCTTCATTACAGGATATGCAATAACAGCACTGGTCATTATTACATACCTTTTCCCATCAATGAAAAGAATAGTACATAATTTAATGGACAATTAATTAGCATCTGCATTAATCGGTGAGAACTATATCTATTAATAATAAGCTCTGCAGGATCTGGGTTGAGATCTACATTATGCAGATGCCACTGGTATTGTCCTACGGTTGTCAAAGCTAACTAACAAGTTTGTGTGAGTGTCATCCACAGTACTCCACCCTGGTGGCAGTTGGTGCTTTTAAATTCATACCCGTTTTCTAACTTGTCACTACAGTTTCTCCTACGGTTCCCAGGATTCCTACAGTGTAAATATCTCAGCTGTGACATTTATTCTTCTTGAGATAGAGCTGTCTGAAGCAGGCCATGTTTTCCTCATGCCTGCCCTCTAGTGCTGGTGTGCAACGGTATTGCTTTTCATAAGTTAGAGTGGTGAGCAAGTCATGAGATTAGACACCAAACCCCACATACCAACATCTCACTCACTGAGGTAATTTGAAGAGGGTGAATATTAATTGATGACTACTTTGACAAGGTTGATAAGAATCTGGTCAATATGAGCCAGGAAACGCACAGTAGGGTCTATAAGTTGAGCTGAAGGTAGAGGTTAATAATGACTGACTACAGAGGTAATCATAGATGTTGGTGCAGTTTATGTTTTAGTATAAAACAGTTTAATGACAACAATCTGAAGTTCCTACCGTGACTCAGTGGTAAGATCTCCTTCTCTGAATTTGATTGGTCGATCCATAGACCTGTCACTCTTCATGGACATACAGCTGGGTACAGGTGAGGGTGGTCTCTCCTGCTGGATTGAGCTTCAACACAACAGAGAGAGACCTTCAGTCTCATGTATTCTGACTAAAGATGATGTCATCATATCACTGCTGAGCTCTGAGGTGGAGACCAGTCATGAACAGTTCTGGATTCTCATCTTACCTCTTAGCTTTGGTGTCCGTGTGATATTCCCCAGAGAGACTCATTTCAGAGGCAGTCTTCTCCTCCTCTCTCTCTCCAGAGAGACTCATTTCAGAGGCAATGTTCTCCTCCTCTCTCTCCACAGAGAGACTCATTTTAGAGGCGGTGCCCCTGAAAAGCAGTCAAATTATTAATAGATCCATTGGTAGGTTGATGGTTTATAAAGCAGAGATGAATGTGCATCTTTTTCACATACAGCATGACGCTCTTATGGCACAACAATCCCAGAACAGCTCAGTGACAACATGATGTCAACAACAAAAAACAAACATCTTTATTTGTCATGCGGTGAGACACACGCACATTACACAATGTAGGTGGCGAAACACACAACACACACACACACACACACAACACACACTCTCCACTGTCATGAGAGAAGCTGCCTCCCTCAGAAACCTGTCCAGCTCCTCCTAGAGAGACTGGGCAGCTCAGTGAGTAGAAGGAGCAGGAACGTGGTCCTGGTTGTCAGAGAGACTGGGCAGCTCAGTGAGTAGAAGGAGCAGGAACGTGGTCCTGGTTGTCAGAGAGACTGGGCAGCTCAGTGAGTAGAAGGAGCAGGAACGTGGTCCTGGTTGTCAGAGAGACTGGGCAGCTCAGTGAGTAGAAGGAGCAGGAACGTGGTCCTGGTTGTCAGAGAGACTGGGCAGCTCAGTGAGTAGAAGGAGCAGGAACGTGGTCCTGGTTGTCAGAGTGCACCAGAGCTCACTGGGAACAACACTATATTCCACTACTATGCATATTCTGGATCTGCATTTACAACGTTGCTCTAACATTTTTCCACTGCTGAATCACCACATTTCCCCCTAGAGGGATAATTAAAGTCATCCATCCATCTCTAATCTGTCCTCAGTGTTTAGTGCGGGCTACTGGCTGGCTCTTCCTTTGCTCAATTATAGCCACTGCCCCAGCAATAGAAGAGTTGTTTTAACACATCTTCGTCGTGGGTCCAGGCAGATGAAGATGAGTCAGTTAGTTCAACTATCCTACAGCTAGGACTCTATTGCTCCTCAGTTCAACTCAACTGTATTGCAGAGTCAGGGTGAATCAAGACACATCAGACAATACCTTCTTCACTTCCCTTGGTTTATATGCAGCACAGATCAATTACTACAGGTGTGGCCAGATTGACAATCAGTGGTCATGTTGTCAATCAAAATCAGTTCAATCAGTTAATTCAGTAATGTTACAGGGCTCCGTTTCCATGTAATCCATAATGGGTGCTCTAAATTATCTTCGCCAGCAGGTGTCAGTAGTGTATAAAGCATTTATGGGGCCTGAATAGACCTAATGGATCTAGGGACGCGGAAGTGGCGATCGGGCGGTAGATTCTACGTGTTTGGTTCTGGTGAGACTGCATAAACTGTACTCTGACTATCAACATGTCTACTAGTTCGGATGGTGGTGGTGGTAGTGGTGGGTACAGGACACAAATGGAGTGGAGTGTGGCGAGGCCGAGGAGGAGCTTGAAGAGGAGAGATCGGGGGCAGGGATCGGGAGGTAGTGAGTCCGAGGGCGGCTGTGTGAAGCAGTTGAGACTCGGTGGAGGTAGCTCTCGGATGAGCCCCGGTCGTGTCGTGGAGTGGAAGGTAATTGTGGAGTTTGATCAGGATGGCGGGCACTGTCATCCCCTTAAACTGACTACGGCGATCGAGAAAGAGATAGGGAAGGTGAAGTTTGCTCGGTTTCTCGGCAATAGGCGAGTATTGATTTGTGCTAACAGCGAGATACAGAGTAGCAAGATCCTGGGGTTGTCGTCGCTTGGCGGGGAAAGGGTGAAGGCTCATGTTCGGGGTGCAATGGCACGGTTGAAGGGTGTGATTTCGGCGGTGCCTGTGAGTGTGTCTATGGAGGAGATCAAGAAGGAGCTGCGTGGAGGCAAGGTGGTTGAGGCCACTAGACTTATGAGCAAGAGGGATGGCGCGCTGACGGCCACCCTGTCAGTGGTTCTTCAGTTTGAGAAAGCCCTTCCTCCGTCAGTGCAAATGGGTTACGTGAGGTATAGTGTGAGGGCGTTCATCCCCAAGCCGCTCAGATGTTTCAAGTGCCAGAGAATGGGGGACACAGCACAGCAGTGTAAGGGTCAGGTTAGATGCGCCCGTTGCGGGGGCCAACATGAGTATGGGAAGTGTGAGGTAGATGCCAAGATGCGTTGTTGTAATTGCGGGGGTGAGCACAGTGCTGCATATGGTGGATGTGAGGCGCAGATTGAAGCCAGGGAGGTCCAACGGGTTAAGGTGGTGACAGGGGTTTCATACGTGGAGGCACTGAAGACGGTTAGGGCGGCGGGGCCGAGCAGCAGGCCTCCTAGTGGTGTGACTGAGAGTGCTGCAGTGCAGAGTGTTGGTCCTGTGCCGGTCAGGCGGCCCCAGCCCCAAGCTCCAGCTCCACAGCCTAGTGTGTGTTCCCACAAATGTAGTGTTGGCGATGACACACTGGTAGTGGGCAAGGTGGATTTTGTGGCCTTCATCTGTCATGTCATGAATGTTGCAGCACAGCATAAAGGGAAGAGCGATAAAATCAAAGCCATTGTGGGGGCAGCCGAAAGATTCCTTGCGGTGACAGAGGTTAAAGCGGAACAGATCCATGCTTTGTTGAATAAACCAGTGGATAATGGGGAGGGTTGACACCTTACTGATGGTGCTTCACATTCTGCAGTGGAATGCTAGGAGCCTTGTAGCCAATGGCCAAGAATTGAAGAAGTATATATATGAGTTAGATGTAGTTCCTGATGTTGTGTGTGTGCAGGAGACTTGGCTGCGGCCTCAGTTGGATTTTGTGATCCCCGGGTTCAGGTCTGTAAGGAAAGATCGGGCGCACAATCAAAGTGGTGGGGGGTGTGTGACTTTTCTGAAAGATGGGCTAGCCTATAGGGAGGTGCCCTCTCCTTTGGATGTTGAATGTGTTGTGGTTGATTTGTGCAGCCCGCGGGAGGGGGGCAATATTAGGGTGGTCAATTTCTACAATCCGTGTAAGTCGCTTACAGTGGACATGTTCCAGGACATAGCTGGGGCGGTGTCTAGGAAGGAATTGTGGATTGGGGATTTTAATGCACACAACAGTTTATGGGGCAGTCTTCATACAGACAGTAATGGTCAGGTGGTGGAAGACGTGTTGGATGGAAGGTCGCTGGTCTGCCTTAATGATGGGCTGGTGTCAAGTAGTCTGGTGACGGCCTGTGAGTGGCGCGTTAAGACCGAGTCGTCTATTGGGAGTGACCACTTTCCAGTTCTCACGGTTGTTCGTGTGAGTGTGTATGTGCAAGACGGGTGTGCACTTACTGGGTGGTGTTTCGGGAAGGCTGACTGGGAGGTCTTTAGGTTGTCTTGTGAAGGCACGGCTCATCTGGTTGCTCTTGAAGGTAGCATAGAGGACTGCGCACCTGAGATGGCTGGTCATATTTTGAATGCTGCAACTGTGAGTATACCAAGACGGTTGACCCAGCGTAGGAAGAAGGTGGTGCCGTGGTGGAATGAAGAATGCAGTAGTGCGGTTCGAGCGCGGAACAAGGCTCTTAGAGTTTTGAGGAGGGACCTGTCGCCCGAGAATTTGGTTGCCTACAAACGGAGTAGGGCTGTTGCTCGTAGGGTGGTGAAAAGCACAAAAAAGAGGACATGGACGGAATTTTGTTCCTCTATTGGAAGGAATGTGCAGCTGGGAGAAGTCTGGTCCATGTTTAAGCGAATGAGTGGGTCGAGGGCATCAGTCCGTATTCCAGCTCTGAATGTTGGGGAGAGGCTGGCAGTGTCTGATAAAGAGAAGGCGGATATGTTGGGTCGTGCTTTTGCTGCAGTGCATAGTGGGGAGCACCTGGATGAAGTGCATAGGCAGCAGAAGATCTGCACTCTTAGTAGACATGGGAATGTGTGGGATCGGAGAGGTGAGTTTGGGTCAACTCTAGATGTGGACTTTACAATGACAGAGCTCAAATTAGCTTTGCAGGGTACCGGGTATTCAGCCCCTGCGCAGGACCAGTTATGCTATGCCATGTTCCGACAGCTACCCGTGGCATCTTTGCAGCTAGTACTGAGATTTTTTAATAGAATCTGGAGTGAGGGCATCTTGCCATGTGGGTGGAAGAGTGCAGTGATTTTGCCGTTTCATAAGCCTGGGAAGGACCCTGCTGTGCCTGATGGCTACAGGCCCATCGCATTGACTTCTCATTTGTGCAAATGGATGGAGAAGATGATAGTTCGCAGGCTGTGTCATGTGCTGGAACGGAGAGGGCTACTGAGTCACTGTCAGAGTGGATTTAGGAAAGGGCGTTCCACGCTGGATGCTCTGGTTGGAGTCTGCTCTGATGTTGAAAAGTCAATGAAAATGAAGGAGGGGATGGTGATAGTGTATTTTGACATTGAAAAGGCGTACGACTCTATGTGGAGGGATGGGCTACTTATCAAGTTGAGTCGTTTGGGTATTGTGGGGAGGTTGTAAAATTGGGTTATGGACTTAACGGGTAGGACACTTAGTCAAGGTGGGTGCGGACGTCTCAGAGCTGTTCAGCATAGTGAATGGTATCCCTCAAGGGAGTGTGATCAGCCCGGTGTTGTTTAATGTGATGATTAATTATATTTTTGCGAACCTTGAGGGATGCATCAAGTCGGCTCTTTATGCAGACGATGGGGCCATTTGGATGAGGGCAAGGAATGTGCCGTACGTGTTCTGGAAGCTGAGGCAGGCAATTGAGAAGGTGGAAAGGTGGTCTTATGAGTGGGGGTTCAAACTGTCAGCGAGCAAGTCCTGCTACATGGTGTTCACTAATAAGCGCAAGCTCGAGGCTGGGGGGCTCATGCTCTATGGTCGGCCTCTGGAGTTGGTTACAGAGTTTAAATACCTGGGCCTGTGGCTCGACAGCAGGTTTACATGGGCAGTACACATTCGCCACTTGGAAACCAAGTGCAAAAAGGTTGTCAATCTACTGCGTGCTGTGGCTGGGTGTGACTGGGGGGCAGGAACGCAGTCAATGCTGGACATTTATAGGGCACTGATGAGGTCAGCTCTGGAGTATGGGGGTGTGGTGTATGCAGCGGCAGCTAAGTCTACGTTGCTTAAAGTGGATCGGTTGCAATACAGGGCTCTGCGGATCTGTTTGGGAGCTATTAGATCTACCCCAAATAATGCGGTGCTCGTAGAAGGTGGAGAAATGCCACTGGAGCTCAGGCGGGAGAAACTGGCGCTGGCCTACTGGGTTAGGCTGCAAGGGTGTGGGGGACGACCACCTTGCTAAACTCACGTTGCGGGATTGCTGGGAACTCAATAGGTTCCAGGGGACTGGGTTTGGGTGGACTATTGAAGCCACAGTGAGGGACTATGGGCTGGAGGGGATGGAGTTCACTAGATCCGCCCCAGTTAGTTGGGTGCCCCCTTGGCTCTTCCCTGAAGTGACCGTGGACAGGCGCGTTCTGGAGAGAAAACATGGATGGCAGCCGGGTGAAGTGGGTATGAACACGGGCATGTATCTGCGTGCGAGTTACTACGGGTGTGTGGATGTTACGTCCCCTACTCAGGTGTAATAAAGGTGTAATAACCAGGGGGGAGAAGGAATGAATGAAATAACTAGGGGGGAGAGGGGAACGCAACAGCCTGTGTCTAGACGCACCGGGCCGACGTAGCAAGACAGTACTATGGGGATGGATTGCTGTACGGAACCAGGCAGGGAAAACCAAAGATACCGTTCGTCACAAAAAAATGATTTATTACCGCCCACAGCAAATGACAATGAACAGAAACACCACAAGACGACAAAACCACAAAGGGGGAAATGAATGAATTAACAGAGGGCAGGAGATAAGGGACCTAGGGAGAAGGACTGTGAACGGTGCCACTAAGAAGCACAGCCCTACCTTCCCTACACCTCTACCCTATAGACCCTAACAATATCTAACTGAAAACAGAACTAGAGGCCCTAACTAGCCATCTATCTAAGCCTAAACCGGAACCTTACCTACCTGCTACAAAAAGACGTGGCAGCCGCTCACTCTTACCTAGTGTGTTTAACAGAGGGTTACCTACATGGTGAAAATGTATACCCCAGGGTATCTTACCTAAAGCCCTTCTCCCAGGAGCGGAAGAACACAAGGGGGGGATAACAAGATCACAGTAAACCCAAACACAACTAGAACTAAGGTAGGTAGGTTGTCAAACAGAAGTAAACAGTAGGCTATAAGAAAACTAAGGTCAATCAACGTCAAAATCACATACAACATACCCCTCTGTCTCCCTCTAACAAACAGGGAACACAGACACATATATATAGGGGGAAGGCCGCCTGCTGATTGGGCAGGAGATGATTGGGGGGAGTTGATTGCTGATGGCAGCCAGGTGGATGCAGTGGCAGCCAGGAGGATGGCAGGAGACAATAGCTGAATCCCAAATCGCGCACTTAGGCGAAAGTGCAGAGCACTCGCGGCCTTGTGGCCTTACATGCGCGTTCCCGCTAAGTCCACAAGGGCTCAGGGTAGTTCCAAAACGGAATTGCTAGGTCCACAAGTGCGCCACGCCGCCATTATGCGCACTGTAACCGCACTTACCGAAAGTCCGCAATTTCACGGACTTAGGAGCAGAAAATACCCACAACCCACCGCGTCTCACTCGCACAGTGCTTGAGTGCATCCGAGTCATGATCCGAGTGCATCACACATAAATGATGACATTTGCAGATAACACAACATTTATCTTGAAATCCACATGCTGCAAACATATCCCACCCAACCTAATTTTTTAATTATTATTAAATTAAAACAGACGTCAATCGGTCAATTTGCAGAGCTGAAGGGAGCGTCAGAGCAGCCTCTGCGTCGGAGGAACGCGGCAGCCAATGAAAACGAAGTGGGAGGGGCATTGAGGGAAACTGGAAGTGCTGTCCCATTTAATTCACGGCCCTGCACCCTCTGGCCCTTCCAGCTGACGTCATTTAAGTGCTCAGGCCTCAGGCCACAAGTGCGAGGGGCCGCAAGTGCGGTTTGCGCACTCAGATTGGGATTCAGCTTATGATTGACAGGACGAATGACAAGGGAGGGTGCACACAGCATGGACAGACACCTGGGGGAGACAAACATGAACAGTTACAAAGCACAGGACAGACACAATACGTAACACCCCCACCCTTAAAGAACAAACCTGTGGGTTTGTGACAATGCTTTCAAGACAAATCTCAATGAACTCAATGTACTGTATAACCTTGTTTGGCCATAGCAAAAAAAACAACAAAGGCCCTGGCAAAATGCCCGGTCATATGTGCTATACTAACAAAAAAACTGCTTCAAAAACAAAGCACCAAAAATAATGAGCCTACATTACCTCATGGACTCATTTTAGCAGTGGAGCCGAGAGAGGGCATCAGCCACGACATTCTCGGACCCCTTTTAGTGGCGCACCACCAATGGAACACCCTGAACCAGTAACGCCCACCGCATAAGGCGCTGGTTATGGTTATACACGCGGTTTAAGAATACCAACGGGTTATGGTCTGTGAAAACTTCAATCTGATACGGGCTGGACCCAAGGTACACCTCAAAGTACTGTAAAGCTAACAATAATGCCAACGTCTCCTGCTCGATGGTTGAGTATCTGGATTGGGCTTTGGTGAACTTACGTGAGAAATAGCAGACGGGATGATCAACTCCGTCTGCGTCTTCCTGTATAGTACAGTAGAGTACAGCACCCGCACCTACAGCACTCGCATCCACCTCCAGCTTAAATGCTTTGTTGAAATCTGGGGCAGATAGAACAGGAGAGCTACACAGTAATGCTTTAACTGACTCGAATGCAGCTTGACACTCAGCAGACCACCGATAGAACACAGATGGACTGAGCAACCCAGTGAGAGGAGCTGCTACTGTAGTAAAGTTACGACAGAATCCTCTATAGTAGCCAGTCATCCCTAAAAACCTGCGCAGTTGTCTGCGAGTAGCAGGGGCTGGGAAGTCAGCGATGGCAGAGACTTTTGCCGATACAGGGCACACCTGACCATGTCCTACCTCCTTCCCAAGATAGGTAACTGTGGCCTCACCAAACTCGCACTTGGCCAAGTTGACAGTTAAGTGGGCGTCGGCCAACCGTTGGAACACAACCTGCAAGGAATTCAGATGATCTGCCCAGTTGGCAGAGTGTATGACCAGGTCATCTAAATAGGCTGTGCAGTTAGGCACACCAACCACGACTGTGTTAACCAGGCGCTGGAAAGTGGCTGGGGCGTTACACATGCCAAACGCCATCACTGTATACTGGAGGAAGTTATCTGGAGTGACAAAGGCTGATATCTCTGAAGCCCGAGCTGTTAATGGGACCTGCCAATAACCCTTTAGCATATCAAGTTTACTGACAAAGGTGGCATTACCAATAGTATCTACACAGTCATCTATGCGGGGTAAGGGAAAAGAGTCGGGGGTGGTAACGGCATTCACCTTACGATAATCTGTGCAGAACCTGCTTGTACCATCTGGTTTGGGAATCAGAAGACAGGGAGAACTCCACGGACTTGTACTGGGAACGGCTAAACCATGTTCCAACAAATAAGCAACCTCCTGTTGCATGACTTTTCGTTTGGCCTGATTAACCCTGTATGCATGTTGCTTAATCGGGAGCGCATCACGGACCTCAATATCATGCGTCAAAACAGACGTGCGCGAGGGAACATCGGAGAACAGACAGGGAAAAGACTCGACCACATTCACCATGTCATCCTGCTGCTGTGGGGTTAAATGTGTCAAATGCTCACGGAGAGAGCCCAACATTTCTGAGTTGCTTAGCCTAGCACACTGCTGTGGCAGGTTGCGCAGGATAAAACCATCCGCATCAACAGCATCACTGAGAGCTGTGACATTTAAAACGGGAACACTGGCAACCTCATGGAGCTCACTTTCACTTTCTCTGGCGTGATACAATTTGAGCATGTTTATAGGACACACGCGGGACTGACGTCTCCTGTCAGGGGTCTGTATCACATAGTCAGTCTCACCGAGTTGTCTGTCAACGACATAAGGACCACTAAAACGAGCTGACAGTGCGGAACAAGGAACAGGCAACAACACTAATACTTTATCTCCTGGTTGGAGAGACCGCTGGATAGCAGTTTTGTCAAAATGAGACTTCATCTTGATCTGAGAGGAAGACAACGCTTCTCTTGCTAAGGCACACGCCTCATGTAGTCGCCCCCTAACTTGACTGACATAATCCAAAACACTTTGGGGACCAGGATCTGTGGACATCATCTGATCCTTCAGCACCTTCAACGGCCCACGCACAGTATGGCCAAAGACTAAGTCTGCGGGACTGAATTTAAGGGATTCCTGCACTGTTTCACGGACGCCAAATAACACAAATGGGATCCCTTCATCCCAATCCTTGCTAGTGTCAAAACAGTACTTGCGCAGCATAGCCTTGAGCGTCTGATGCCACCTCTCCAAGGCTCCCTGACTCTGGGGGTGGTACGCACTGGACACTTTGTGCGTGATGTTGAGGGTCTTAAGGACCTGAGTGAACAACTTGGACAGAAAGTTAGATCCTTGGTCTGTTTGGATGACTTTCGGGAGACCAAATGTGGCAAAGAATTTGGTCAGGGCGGCTATACCAACCTTAGAGGTTATTTTACGGACTGGTATGGCCTCTGGGTAGCGGGTAGCAGCACACATGATGGTTATCAGAAACTGGTTACCTGATTTGGTGCGAGGAAGGGGACCCACACAATCGACAATGACCCGCTCGAACAGCTCCCCCATCACGGGAATTGGATAGAGAGGAGCTGGAGAGAGAACCTGGTTAGGCTTACCTATGACCTGACAGGTATGACAGGTTTTGCAATGTGCAGCTACATCTTGTTTCAAGGCCGGCCAAAAGAAATGCCTCAAAATACGGTCATATGTTTTTGTGACTCCTAAATGACCGGACCAGGGACTGTCATGCGCTAAAGCCAATACTTGTGCACGAAACGGCTTCGGGACAACAATTTGCCGCACAGAACTCCAACTGCTGTCGGTTCCCTTCTTAGGCATCCATTTGCGTACGAGGAGTCCATCCTCTACCATGTAAGCTACAGTCGGCTTAGCAGCTTGCTCTGAGCTCACAACAGACAAAAAACAGTTAGCTAAACTAGCATCCTGCTTCTGAGCATTTCTCAATGTATCACTGGTAACAGGAAGCAATAAATCACTGGGTTCTGATTGTATATGCTTGTCTGGGCCTCGTTCTTTAACAAGACGGGGGGGTGACACATCATCATCTGCAATGATTAAGTGACCAAACACTGTGTCCTCTAAGTCACATACCTCTTCGCCCACCCTCCGGGCCTGGGCACGGGTGACCACACAGGCTGGAAACGCAGCAGGGAATTCCTTTCCCAAACTGTCAAGAGAAACTGGCTTGTCAGGAGGAGCAAACACTTCCAGCACAGGTAACACCAACCCACCGGCGATATCATTACCCATGATTAACGTGACTCCTTTCACAGGGAGAGAGGATTGTAGAGCAACTTTAAAGTGACCATTGACCAGTTTGGAGTGCAAGCAAACGTGGTGTAAAGGCACTGGCACATGTCCCATTTCTATCCCTTGTAACAGTACACTGTACCCACATGAGGACGCATCTGACCAGGGCAACACATCCGCTAAAATTACAGACTGCGCAGCACCTGTGTCGCGCAGTATACGAATGGGCACCACTTCAGAGCTGTCCTTCAATGACACCGAACCATTGAATATGAAGGGTGCATAGCTCGGATCAGGTGACTCAGAGCGCACTGTGGTGTCTTGAGTTCCAGCAGCAGGCATGGTCCTAATCAACCCTACAGGTTTACGGGGGTTAGAGGAGGGAGAAGACTGATTAGTCCCCTGTATCCGCTGTCTACAGTCTTGTATCAGATGCCCTTTCTTGTGACAGTAGTAACACTCGCGAGTCTCTTTGGGACCAGGAGATGAAACACATCCTGTCTTCTACCAATGCTTACATGCAGTGAGATGAAACACATCCTGTCTTCTACCAATGCTCACATGCAGTGAGATGAAACAAATCCTGTCTTCTACCAATGCTTACATGCAGTGCCAGTAGATGAAACACATCCTGTCTTCGCCATAAATGAAGTATCGGAATCTCAAGTGGCAAAAATATTAAGATCAAGAACTAAATATTAAGATCAAGAACAAAAGCTCTAAAGCTAAGGATGTGTTTGGGCTGGACTCCTCTTTCCTGAAGAAGCAAAGGGAGTCACTCTCAGAGCCCATTACCAAAGTGGTTAATGCCTCTGTTAGAAAGGCTAACACCATTTTTTAAGTCAGGGAATATAAATGAGGTTAGCAACTACAGACTCATTAGCATTCTCCCTATAGTCTCAAAGATAGCTGAGAAGAGTATAGCTGAGCAACTAATCACCCATCTCAACAATAGTCCCTATCCACTTCACCCTATGCAGTTTGGGTTCAGAGCCAACCATTCCACCGAAACCACAAACTGCTTCTTTTTAGAGACTGTAAAAGTGAAAATGGACAAGGGGGGCGTGATTGAAGCCGTGTTTTTAGACCTGAAAAAGGCTGTTGATACCACCAGTCACAATGTGCTCATCACTAAGCTGTCCATGTTTAATTTTTCACCTCATGCCTTAAATTGGATGAGATCATATCTTGAGGGTAGAACACAATGTGTCAGAATAAATGGTGATCTATCACCCCCCTGGAACATAATGTGGGTGTGCCACAGGGATGGATCCTGGGCCCTCTCCTGTTCAGTCTGTACTGTACATAAATGGCCTGCCCTCTGTCTGCTCTGGTTCTCTAGTCCACATGTATGCGGATGACACAGTCATCTATGTGCATGCTAAAAACAAAGCAGAGGCAGCAAGCAAACTCAATGCAACCATGATGCAGGTAGTTCAATGGCTCACTGACTGCTGCCTCCACCTGAATGCAAAGAAAACCATCTGTATGTTCTTTGAAACCAGGCCAGGTCAAGCCTGGCTTGTTTTTGTTCAGGACTGGTCGAACGGAAGCTAGTCCAACACTGAACTAGCTGTGAATTGAAATGACAGGAAATAATGTCTGATAAATTAAGGTCCGCCGGGGCCTTGAACCCCCATCTCCCAGGTGGGAGTCCTGTGCTCTCACCACTACTCTACTTGTGCAGCGGAGATCGGCGGGTTGGTTTTGGTGTCCTTCTTCCAGTCCCTAGTCAGTCCCTCCAGAAAAACGCGATTATGCGATCGCATAATTCATTGCATTATCAGGTAAAAGGCGCAGATTATGCAAGGGTCACATAATTTTAGAAAGAGCGCATTTTCACCGCGATAATCACTGAACTGAAACGTGGAATATGCGGGGCTCGCTTGATTTCATACTTTCCGCATTTTTCTGCTTCAGGTTGTAATGTTTTTCACCTCGTTTGTAGGGTTGCCACCTTCAATGGGGAAAGATAAGGGACACCTTGCCAGCAGTCCCATGCTCACGGAACACAAATCAAGCAGGGGTCTGGGGGTCCTCCCCATGACATTATGAGTGTCAGACATCTAATTTCCTGCATTCTAGTGAATTGCACCAATTTCTGTTTAATATATCTTGTTCAAAGTCCTCTGCTATTCTCATCACGAATGAAGGAAATAAATAGCCAATAAGAGTAGGCTAAAGCACAGCTGCATCAATTATATTAAGATCAAATCAATAAACATCAGATCATAGACATGGGCAAAATGTTTGGTCTGATAAACTTGGAAATAGCAAATGACCTGAACGACCACAGAGACCAGACATCGGGGGGTTGTTTATAAGTTCCAATGCTGCCTTTTAAGGCTGCCTTCAATCATGACGCCGGTCTATACCGTACCTGGTCTATACCGTACCTGGTCTAGGCGCTCTCGCATCGGCTATGGTTTTGTTATTTCTCGTATCATTCCAAGCATGTGAAGACGTAGTGTAGGCTATATGCATTAGAGTGGGGTGTGCACGAAAATACAGGACAGGTTCTTGCATTTTTCGCATATTCTTGCAATATTTGCAATGTCCCGCAACTTCAGAAAATCCCCGCTTTTTCAACGCATAAAATCACATAAAAACCCTGCATATTCCATTGTATAATCAAGGATTTTTGCCTGCATAATCAAGGATTTTTGCCCGCGTTTTTCTGGAGGGACTGCCTAGTGTGGGTTGGGGTCAGAATAAGAGTTGGGGTTGGGACAGGATCTGACCTATAAGGCAAGGGGTAAAGGTTGGAGTGAAAGGATGAACATGTGGATGTTTGGGGTATAGTCCCATAAAGTCATCCCCACTGGGGCCTTGAACCCTCGTCTCCTGGGTGGGAGTCCTATGCTCTCACCACTACTCTACTTGTGCAGTGGAGATCGGCAGGTTGATTTTGTTGTCCTTTATTTTGGTGTGCTGGGACTACTGCCTCTTGTGGTGCCAACAGAGAAATGCAGGTCAACATTGACCGGAGGGAGGGAGGGAGGGAGGGAGTGATAACCGGACAAACACTATTCTAGGTGCGCTGGCTTACAGCCATGCACAAAAAACCACTGCCTCTTGTGGTAGCAACATAGAACTGCGGGTCAACAACCCGACGGAGGAAGGGAGAGAGGGAGGGAAGGAGGGAGGGAGTGACAACCAGACATTTGCTATCTTTGGTGCGCTGGCTTACAGCCACGCACAAAAAGAGCATCCAAAACACCTGATCCAGATGTCTTCGCTGCTGGTGAGAGGCTCCAAGTGGTGACAGAATGCAAATACCTTGGAATCATCCTAGATTGCAACCTTACATTTAAAAAACAGGTTAAAAAGGTTACACAAACAGTCAAATTCAATCTATCGAATTTTAGGTACATTAGAATCTGTCTGAACATCGAAGCTGCAAAATTGTACTTCCATGCAATCATGTCCCATCTCACTTTCTTTCTCTCCAGCTGGACCCAGGCTTGCAAAACAACTCTAGCACCCATACAATCAGTTTACAAACAGGCTCTGAAGGTTCTGGACAAAAAACCTATCTGTCACCAACACTGCAATATCCTAGATAAGCATGCCCTTTTAAGCTGGGACAACATCATAAAGCTAACGGATGCCAGTCTGGTTTTTAAAATCCTCTGTGGTCTGGCCCCACCACCACTCAGATGTTTTCACTGAGCAGCAGATACAGCAGATCTGTGGTAGCGGGTGATTTTATAGTCCCACTGAGGAACAGCTCATTCAGCCAGTCAGCCTTCTCAGTGAGAGCTGCTGAGACCTGGAACTCCATACCAATTCACATCCGCAATACTGAAACACACAGATCATTCAAGCGCACTCTCAAAACATGGCTAAGAAATAATCAGGCAAGTGACCATAACAGCCCTGGTCACACTACAGCCTCCTGACCTTGCCTGCCTGCTTGCCTGCCTGTTCATGTGGTACCTTTACGTCTGTCTGTCTGTCTGTCTGCTCGTATACCATTGTCTGTCTAGTACTGTCCTTGCTTTTTGTCGTTGTAATCTGTCTTGTATTCTCTCTGCATTTTGTATTATATTTTCATTTCTTGTCTGTTAATTACTATGTTCTAAATGTGCATGAAATGTCTTTTTACTGTCTTATCTTTTCCTAATCTGTTTTTTAAAATGTCTTTCTTACTGTTTTTATCCGGCACTTAACATCTTTCCCAGGGACAGCAGTTGAAAACTAGCTACTCAGCTAACACGGGCACATTTACTATGAGGGCTCATTTTCTAAAATGTTCCTAAAATTGTTGATTAATGTGCATTGTCCCTGTAAAAAAATAAACTGAATAAAGAATAAAGTAAAGTATTAACAGGCTATAATATTAGCACAGGAGTGCAGAGATTACAAGATTGGATTCAAGATTATTTTAAGAGCAGGGAATGTGCGCCGGACATGGAAGACAAACAAGGATAGAAATGGGCACGGCTGATTAGCTGATAACTCTTGTAGGCTAGTAGACTATTAACTAACAAGTAGTTTATTGTTCAGCACAAGTTCGGTCTGAACCCATCGTAAATCCCTTAGCGATGCCCTCTGTTCATCCCGTTACAGTTTTAGCTCAATTAGAGCAAAATGATACCTTTTAAAAAGGAGAGTTGCAGTATAGCGCACATCTACTCTACCTGCGCAAATTAGGTTCTTAGTGTGGGCCTACAATACACTATATGAAAATGAATGATGAAGACAAGGTTTTTGTAGGCTACATACATCACTGGAATGTTGCGTTTTAAAATTGTATTGAACCAAATAAAATATAGGGACTATCCATATCTTAATATAAATCCAATCTATGAACAAAAACAACATTTCCTTATGTAAAGGGGTAATTTGATGACATGGCTTTTCTAGCTGTCGGTAGCCTAGGCGTAGTGGTGGGGTACAGACAGCCAGAAAAGCCATGTCACCAAATTGCCCCTTTGAAAATGTTGTTCTCAGATTGGATTTATATTAGGCTATGGATAGTGAACCATATGGATAGTTACAACTGTGTTAATGATTGGTGCCCTTTTTTGGGACTTGTGTATATATATGTCCATGTTTCTCATTCACCTCATGGCTGACGAAGGCTCCACGCTGAAACGTTCTCTCTTTCTGCCCATTAAAATGGCAATTTAATATAGCCTCCCATGAGTGCCGGTCTCTCTTTTTTCATATGGATAGTGACCCGACAGTGAGTACAGGTCAGTTGCCTACTATTTTATTCCCTTCTTTCACGTTCTTCACGTCGTAGCTAGCACTACCCGTTTACTTCAGGTTTTGTTTGCCTCCACTACTTTCTGCCACCACACTGTGCACACAACTGCAGTGATGCAACTGTGACGTCGACTCCAAATTGGTCTATTCGACACAACAGTACACCCCCCTTCTCTCTCACTCCTGCTCCCATGCACCCACCTGGAAACAGGAGCTGAGAGGAGAGCTGCAACGATACTGTGCAGTATACTTTCATTCTCAAAAATAATATTGCATTGGTTTTCAGAATAAGAAAAAGTGATAAAAAGAGGAAAAACCAAGGCAAAAGTGAAATCTTGAAACATCTTGAGACATTCCAAGACATCATAAGACATCTTTCAATAGTGACACATCTTAAGACATCTTGAGACATAAATATTCAACATGTCTTAAGACATGTTTTCAGACATGTCTTCACTGACAAAATACATCTCAAGATGTCTTCACAAATGTGTCTTAAGACATCTCAAGACAAGGTGATGACTGGGTATGTTGTCAATCAAAATCAGTTCAATCATTCAATCAGTAATGTTACAGGGCTCAGTTTCCATGTAATTTATATTGGCTGCTCTAAATTATCTTTGCCAGCAGGTGTCAGTAGTGTATACAGCATTTAATGAGGGCTTGAGTAATGAATCTATTACACAATGTGCCTCGAAGCCTCTGTGTTTCAGAAAGCCTCATTTCGCCATCACTAACTAGGCTACTTCCTCGCAAATCCTCCTTTTAGTGCTGCTGGTAACTTCAGTGCCATAAGGAAGTTAGCCTGATACACCGGACATTTCACAAGTGTCTGTTCTGCTTAAATCTGAACGGCTTTTGAAGAACATTTAAAATTGTTTGCATTAAACATAAACAGACATGATGGCAACGAGCGTTTCTAACTTGCAGCCGCTTCTGTGAAGTTTAAAATAGTTTGCAAACATTCACGTAGGAAGGCGAAAGTGAAGCTGAGAGCCAAAGGCAAAAGTGCCTATTTATATTGCAGATTTAAACCCAAAGCTAATGGGGAGCTTGATAACAGGT
The DNA here is from genome assembly GCF_949987555.1 of Borostomias antarcticus. Classification (NCBI taxonomy): domain Eukaryota; kingdom Metazoa; phylum Chordata; class Actinopteri; order Stomiiformes; family Stomiidae; genus Borostomias; species Borostomias antarcticus. Next base: position 4,929,449 of record NC_140257.1, on the reverse strand, counting down.
AATCTGTAAACTCTAGAGCCTTCTCTCTTGCTGAGTGGAAACGTTTGAGTTATTTTCCGCTGCGCCACACCTATCAGCCCCAAGAACACAATGCTGATTCTCTCCCTATTTGAAAACTCTGGTTAAACACTAACTATATTAAATAACCACTCACATCTCTCACTGTTATTTCCACTGATATTCTGAAAGGTTATTCTGAAATAAAGTAGCCTACTTACTCTGTATTGTCCTCTCCGCTTTGAGATGGTATTATTTTCTGTCGAAGCAAAAGCTGAAACTATTTAGACTTTAGTTTTCAGGTGTGGTCAGGTGTGCCTCTCCCTTCTCTCTCACTCCTGCTCCACCCACCAGGAAACAGGAGCTGAGCGTTGCAGCTGAGAGCAGAGCTGTGGAAAGAGACACATACAGGTTAAACACCCCATACTGTATAAAAACCCTTATACTGTCTCTGTGTGTCAGTCGGTCCTTGATGATGTGTGTGAATCATGTGTTTGTTTGGATTATAAGAGATGAGTCTGACTAATGCTATCTGCAGTGTGCTTCACTTGACCTAAAACAGCACAGAGATCAACAAGGTTACTCATGAGGGTGAAAGTCTCATGGAAGATGGAAAGATGGTCAGGTAAGTTAGTGCTGGCAGTGTGCTGAATAGCCATATGAAAAAAAAATTGTGCTGTAATAATGTCAGTGTTTGGAGTCGACTCACAGTAACTACAGCGCACTTTAAGAACAACCCTCATTTCATTTCAAAACCTTTATTTATACTTGTGAAACACTGAGGTTTTGCTCATTTACAGTGAAAATAGAGAAACACTTACTCTGCCCCCATCTCTCTCTCTCCCTCTCTCTCTCTTTCTCTCTCTCTCTCCTCCTACCTTTACTCTTAAGATTTCAAAATACTCACTTTATTTTGTTGGCACTACTTCTGAAAAATGTACTCAGCTTTGTCCGTCCAAAATGGCTCCTTGACTGTTGTTGGGCATCACCCAGATGAAGTATGCTGAAGGTAGAGCTATAAACGTGTTTTACTGTTTACTGTACATTTTACTGCAGCTGACTCACAGAGTACATATTAACAATAGAACACTGATCATTCAGATCATTTATTGTGGTGTATTATCAGTCACTGTACTTTGCTTCATAATGCCATGATAACAGCTTAAATATTAACAGGAATCGAAAGCAATTCTGTTTATCTGAACTAAATTGGCTGGACTGATGAAGTGCGCAGCTGGAGTGAGAGAGATAAAGAAAGAGAGATAGAGAGAGGGGGAGACAGTGAAAGAGAGAGTGGGAGACAGTGAGAGGTAGATATAGTGCAGGAGAGGGCAGGAGAGAGAGAAGGAGACAGAGTCATAGAGAGTGGGACACAGTGAGAGATGGAGAGAGAGGGCAGGAGAGGGAGAGGAAGAGGGAGAGAGTGTGGGAAATAAAGTGAGAGAGGGAGAGAGTGAGAGAGGGAGAGAGACAGGCAGACATAGTGAGAGATGGAGAGAGAGGGAGACAGAGTGAGAGAGGAAGAGAGAGATAGGCCAGGAGAGGGAGAGAGAGGGAGACAAAGAGTGATAGGGAAGGAGAGGGAGAGAGAGAGGGCGACAGTGAGAGAGAGAGAGAGGGAGAGGAGGGGCAGGAGAGGGAGGGGTGAGAGAAAGAGAAGGTTGTAAGCACACAAGATAGATCATCTAGCCATGCATCATCTATTGACTGGACTCATGGCTGTGCCCAAAATCTGTCAGCATGCAAGCTGTGCCATGTTAACCAGATCTACAGTCATGCTATAATTTGTGTAACGTCACATATCAGTCAAAAGATCGGTATAATATTTGGTAAACAACTGATATTACTGTGTTTGTCAGTTCAGCCTCATCCATGATGGAAAGAGTATTCCATGTGTGATGAAAAGTTGAGCTAATGTCTAAGTAGTTGTTTGCCATAGCGCATAATTCACCGTCCGTCTTTAATATCTGTTGAACTTTGAGTTGTGTCATTCTGAAACTATTCTGAGATTAGAGTAGTCATCAAGAGGTGACAGTGAGATTTTTTTTGAACTTTGAGTTGTGTCATTCTGAAACTATTCTGAGATTAGAGTAGTCATCAAGAGGTGACAGTGAGATTTTTGTAGACTTGTATTATTGAGAAGAGTTGTGAGATGTTTCCTGTTGAAATAGAACAAGGGTTTTGCTGCAAACGAGTCTAGATAGGGCCAGAAAGATAGGGCCTAGGTACTGTAGCTTTATCTGAGAGCAAGTCCAACATTTGGCGTGCATTTGTGGTGTGTTGGTGCCATCAAGTGGCTATTGTTGAAATAGTTCCTATATGAGTGTGTGGGTCTAGACTGATTATAAGGATATTTGTTTAAGTGTTGATTTGGTGTTGGTGAGAAGTAACAGAGTTGTTGTGTGTCTTGTCTTTATTGTACTACCGGTAAATATATATAAGTTTGGTGTTTGGGTGTGGTCCAAAGGACCACCATATAATAGGCTATGTTGTATAAAGGAGTGATGTAAGCTATTGTTATTGGTCTGGTTCTCCTATACTGTCAATCTGATATAAGCATATACACACCTCACATTAGTCTCTTTCTATTTTAATAAGCATATACACACCTCACATTAGTCTCTTTCTATTTTAATAAGCATATACACACCTCACATTAGTCTCTTTCTATTTTAATAAGCATATACACACCTCACATTAGTCTCTTTCTATTTTAATAAGCATATACACACCTGACATTAGTCTCTTTCTATTTTACTAAGCATTTACACACCTCACATTAGTCTCTTTCTATTTTACTAAGCATATACACACCTCACATTAGTCTCTTTCTATTTTACTTTTTTAAATAAGCATATACACACCTCACATAAGTCTCTTTCTATTTTACTTTTTAAATAAGCATATACACACCTCACATTAGTCTCTTTCTATTTTACTTTTTTAAATAAGCATAAACACACCTCACATTAGTCTCTTTCTATTTTACTTTTTAAATAAGCATATACACACCTCACATTAGTCTCTTTCTATTTTACTTTTTAAATAAGCATATACACACCTCACATTAGTCTCTTTCTATTTTACTTTTTTAAATAAGCATATACACACCTCACATTAGTCTCTTTCTATTTTACTTTTTTAAATAAGCATATACACCCCTCACATTAGTCTCTTTCTATTTTACTTTTTAAATAAGCATATACACACCTCACATTAGTCTCTTTCTATTTTATTTTTTAAATAAGCATATACACACCTCACATTAGTCTCTTTCTATTTGACTTTTTTTTCAAAAAAGCTCAACCGGTACCTTTTCTCTGCGTCGAAACGGTGATCACAGAGTTCACTCCCGCTCCATATGCACCGTATGCGGGCGGAATACAGGGCGTGGCACCTCCGTGACAGCCTAGCAGCCAAGGAATTGGTCAGCGGGTCCGGAGTTAATGGGGCGCGAACCCCAACGTCTGTTTCTGCGCGCTGCGGATATCGCTGGGAGGGGGGAAGCAATGGGCACTAAAATAAACGCAGAAGGAGATGAGAACGGAGATGAGAACTAGCCATCAAGACAGATTGATGAAAACAACCGTTTCGCGGCAGAAAATAGATTTTTAGAAACTGCATTCTAAGTGCCCCGACCACCGCCATTACATGGATATACTGGCTCACGCTGGATTTTAAATTTCTTCTACATGCCTCAGAACTACACCAAAGTGATCTCGGTGAGTCAAACGTCTTATAATATGTCGTAATCATAAGGTCCAGGTCGTCAAAAACAAGCATTGTCCTTTAAGCTGGCTTTAATGGGACACTGAACTGTCTTTGTTGTTTGTTTTGTTTTTTGCACCTGAGCGGCGGTATAGCAGCAGAGTGAGAGTCCCAGTGGACTCCGGTGTCAGGAGGGGGCGGACCCTTCAGGTTCCCGTCAGGTTGGACTGACTCCATTGTTATACTCTGTTTCTCCCTTTTTACTTAATCTTTATTCTTTATTTCTGCTCATACACATGAATACACAGACACATGTTTGTATTTGACATTGCAGGCATGCTGGTTGAGGGAAGATTAGACCTTGACCTGGATTATACATTAAAGTAGACACACACACACACAAACACACACACACACACACACACACACACACACACACACCCCACATATGCTCTTCTTCTCTTTGTTTCCTTCCTCTCATATCTAAGCGTATTTAAGGGCATTTTGCAAGCTGAGCTGTGTTATTTTTATGCTGTGTTGTTTTATGCTTTATGCTGTTTTTATGCTTTATGCTGTTTTTTGTATGCTATGTTATTATGTGATGATTGTGACAATGTTTGCTATATTGCTGAGCTATTGAATGGATCATAATTGAGATGCAAAAAGGTGGTCGGTTATTGATCGGTTTATATTAGATTGCTTGATTGGTTTTTGGGTCAGTTAATAGGTTGACTGATTGGTTACTTAATTGGTGTGGACTGGTGTGGTGACCTAATTGTTAATTGCTTATTGACTTAATTGATATAGGCATCCGTCACACGTTCCTGCAGATTCATGCTCTACAACATCAGGAGGATTCGCCCTTTCCTCACTAATGAAACGGCGCAGGTACTCATCCAGGCCCTGGTCATCTCCCGCCTGGACTACTGCAACTCCCTCCTCGCGGGGGCACCGGCGTCAGCCAATAAACCTCTGGAACTTGTCCAGAAAGCTGCTGCTCGCCTGGTGTTCAACCACCCCAAATTCTCCCACACAACTTCCCTCCTCCGTTCCCTACACTGGCTCCCTGTAGCGGCTCGCATCCAGTTTAAAACTCTGGCGCTAACCTACAGGGCAATGAAAGGAACAGCCCCCTCCTGCCTCCAGGCCATGGTCAAACCCTACATCCCCTCCCGACCACTATGCTCTGCTACCTCAGGGCGACTGGTTGCCCCGTCACTCTGAGGCTCCTGCGGTCGATCGACACGATCACGGCTCTTCTCTGTCCTGGCCCCGCAGTGGTGGAATGAGCTGCCCACTGATGTCAGGACAGCAGAGTCGCTGCCCATCTTTCGTCGCAGGCTCAAAACTCATCTCTTCAGGAAGTACTACAACAATCCTCCCACCTAAGCACTTATTATATTATATTGCACTGTACTTTAGATTGTGATTCTTGCACTTTGCCTTCAGCACTAGATTATGCTCTTAGTCACTTGTTTGTTCTAGAAAGAAGATGCACTTGTGAGTTCTGGCAAGTAGTAGTACATTGGCTCTTCCTACGTTAAATGCAATTATTGTTAGTCGCTTTGGATAAAAGCGTCTGCTAAATGACTGTAATGTTATGTAATGTAATGTATTGGTTGGTTGTTTTTGGTTGATTTAGTCTTCATTGATTTATTGTTTCCTAGCTAATTATAGTCTCTTAATTGTTTTAGTGGTGTTTTATTTGGTCGGTTTGCTGGGTGAATTATTTGCTGCTGTGTTATTGATTTTTGTTTGATTGCTTAGACAGTTGTGTTATTAATGGGTGATTAATTATGATAATTGACTATAATAATAATAATAATAATAATAATTGATTAATTGCTTTGACTAATTGATATATTAATTGTCAATTGATTAATTGATAATTCACTGGCTGCTTTATTGGAAGTTAATTGGTTAACATAACTAAGGTTAACTTAATTAACAGTTTAATTGCTAATTATTATTATTTAATTGGCTGTTTTTGATTAATGCTTAATTGATTAACACGTTAATTCGTGATTAATTGATTACTAATTGGAAAGTGCTGGGTGATGCGGGATTAAGCTTCCTTTTTTAAATTTTTGCATGGTTTATATTATTTTGCTTGAGCAGAAATAAAAGAGCAGATGGGCAGTGGCTAGTTTCAGTGCGAACTAGAATGGAGAAGGTAGACGGCTCCTTCCCTCCACTAGTCTGGGGGTCCACCTTGGGCAAGTGGTAGTACCCCCCAGCCACCCTACCTGGGGTAACAGGAAAAAAAACCATGATGGAAGACCAAAGAGGAAGAGAGGCCCTTGTCTGGAGTAGGGCTGGGCGATAAAACGATTAATTCGATAAGAATCTTCCACGATAACGATGATAAACACGTTAGGCTTGTTTTCGATAAAGATGTTTACCTATTGGCTAACAAACTCACGAGCAGCCAATCGTACAGCAGCAGTGAAACAAATGCATGGGAATGGGAAGCCAGATATTTCCAGTGCAGCCCCTCCCACTCAACAATTCGGATGGCGACCACGCGTTCGGGTGTGTGAAAAATGAATGAGAACGACAACGTTAGGGAGGAAGAGATTGTGGAAAAGCCAAACAAATTCGGTTGTGTGGAAATGGTTTGGCTACCTTAAGTCTGACCAAGCACAGGTCAACGTTATGTGTAAACTTTGTCGGCGAACAGTACTCAGCGAAACTGGAAACACAACAAACCTGTTCCACCATCTAAAAAGGTACCATCCCACCGAACACTCAGAAGCCTCGAGTTTGCGCTACCATGAAAGTGTCAGCCTCCCAAGTAGGCCTACTTCCAAAGAACGACAACAGCCAACAATTAAGTCTGCTTTTTCCGCCGTTACACCATATGAAAAGACATCGAAGCGATACAAAGACATAACCAGCGCAGTAACGTACTGTATCGCCAAAGACATGATGCCTATTAGCACGGTAGAAAAACAGGGCTTCAAGAAACAAGTTCGTGTTATGGATGCGAAGTACGTGCTGCCCGGGCGGAAATATTTTTCTCAGACATCACTCCCTCGGCTCTACTCCGAGTGTAGGGGGAAACTGGAAGAGGAGCTCAGGAACATTAAACACTTCGCTACCACATCTGATATGTGGTCTAGTCGCACGTCGGAACCATACATGAGTCTCACAATACACTATATAGACGAGGAATGGGATCTCCAAAGCAGATGCCTTCAAACGGCATATTTTCCCGAAGACCACACTGCAGAGATCATTGCCCAGGGGCTTCAGGAGGCACTCCAGTCGTGGGGACTCAGCGAGGACCACCAGGTGTGCATTACTACCGACAGTGGTGCAAACATCGTGAAAGCTGCTTCACTGAACCACTGGCTACGACTGCAGTGTTTTGGACACCGGCTCCATCTCGCCATTGGTAAGCTATTAACGTTACTCAAACATTTGGATAAATGTTAGTGCTAGCTACAGCTGTCTGGGCTAACGTTAGTTAAACTAGCACTAGCTAACGGGGTCTTGCGTCCGATTAACTGCCCATATACAGGCTTGCTACAAATGTAACCTCGACTTGCTAGCTGACATTTTATAATAAACGTTTTATTATGTATTCTGTTAGCCAGCTAGCAAGCCAGGGGGGCTAGCCTAGCTAGCGAGTCTAGGTGCGTTGTTTACAAACCAAACGCGTTCTACTGTCAGACAGCATAACGTTACTAAAACGATAAGCAGCGGGTGTAAATGTCACCTTTAGATGAAAATGGCCGTTTGTAATTCAAAATAAGTTATTTGTTTGATTTTGTGTATGCATGACTTTGGAGCTTTGTCACATTTCTCACCCATGAGGTTCTAGTGCAGCCCTGGATAAGGATAGTAGTAGGCTACTAGCCAAACACAGCACCTTCAGATTTCTTTGTCATTACAATGTTGAGTATTGGACATCCAATGAAACTAAAGATTGTTTCTCATCAGCTCATACAGTGCAATCGATTTAATATTAATAATAGAAACGTAGCAGCAGGCTCCCAAAGGCTCTCACTTTGTACTCTTGTTGTTATATCTGTTTTATTTATTAATGTAATCAGTGACTGTTGCTGAGTCTTGTTTAACAATGTCTATATTGCCTTTCCATGCATCTTCAGAGAGAGGTGGGAGAGACCTGGCAGCAGCTCAAGAGGAGCTCAAACTACCCCAGCACAAGATGGTCACGGAGTCGCCTACAAGATGGGGGTCACGTCTGAGGATGGTAGAAAGAGTACTAGAACAAGAGAAGGCCATCGTACAGGTCTTGTCGGCTGACAAAAAAGCAGGCATTTGGTTCCCTCATGGCAGGATATCATGGTCCTCGAGTCTTTCCACAAGGCAGTGAATCCATTGCTAGAGTTCACTGATGCCCTCTCTGGGGAAGAATATGTCAGCATATCTTACCTCAAACCAGTCCTGCACCTTTTCAATGAGCAGGTGTTAAAGCCTGAAGACGGTGACAGTGATCTCACCAAGGAAATCAAGGCAGAGGTCATAGGTTATTTAAATAAGTACTATGACGACACAATCACTGATGACCTGCTGGATATGGCATCGCTGGTAGATCCACGGTTCAAGACCCAGTACATCAAGGTGGGTGTACATAAATGTTTTTACATATTTGGTATTTTTTCTCAGCTATATTTTTGTGAGCTATAACATTTCACAGCAAATTGTACTTGAATGATGAAGTATGTAACAATTAACTTATACATTTGTCTTATATACGTATACACCTTTTAAAGGAGGAGAAGGTGGTCGCCATGAAGGCCAGAGCCATGACCGAGATGTTGGAGGAGGGAAGAGCGGCAGAGGCAGCCACATAAGCTGGAGTTGAGGGAGGAGCTGCTGCTGCAGCACCGACAACATCTACACCAGCTGACCTGACACCAGCCAAGAGGAAGAAGACAACATTGGGTAGCTTTTTCAAAAAGTTCTTCACCAGCACTACATCAGGTCTTACAGAACAGGAGGCTATTGAAGCTGAACTGAACAGGTACCTGCAAGCTCCTGATGCAGAGAGTGAGACCAATCCTCTGGCATGGTGGAAGATGCACAGCACATCCTTTCCCAGAGTGAGCAGCCTGGCAAAGCGCTACCTTTGTATACCTGCCACCAGTTGCCCCTCAGAGCGTGCTTTTAGTACAGGGGGCAACATGGTGTCCTGCCATCGAGCCGCTCTAAAGCCTGAGACAGTTCACAGACTAGTCTTTCTTGCAAGAAATCTACAGTAAAGAAGATGTGGGGAGACTGGATGGCTGCTAGCTGTTCTCTCAAACACTCTCTTTTTCTCTCTGTCTCCGTCTCTCTCTCTGTCTCTCTCTCTCTTTCGCTCCCACAATCACAGTCACACACGCACACACACTCCCACAAACAGTCACACACACACTCTCTCTCTCTCTCTGTCTCCATCTCTTTCGCTCCCACAATCACAGTCACACACGCACACACACTCCCACAAACAGACACAGTCACACACGCCCTGTTTGAAAATTTGGGGGTTAAAGTTATTGTTGCAGCTGCAGCATGTTTGAACTATACTTTCTATAATAATCTAGTGTTCTCAGGTTTATTGAAATATGTTGTTCAAGATGCTTTTATGTTTTCTTACCCAATTATTTATTTCTATTTCTGTAAAGATAGCAACACAAGAATGTAGAACAAAGACAGACCGAAAAGGTCTCTAAAATGTTGTTTTTGTGTGTATTTCATTTAATTTATTGATTCTCATAATAAATAATTGTATTACAAACCATAATTAGCCTTCTGGTTCATTTAAGGTATCTAAGGAAAATACTCTTAAAATACTCTTGTATTATTTAATGTATATCGTGATAATTATCGATATCGATCAATGTGGAAAAGCATATTGTGATAACATTTTGGGCCATATCGCCCAGCCCTAGTCTGGAGCCAGGCCCAGACGGATGGCCCAGACGGAGGGCCCGCCTGCGAACGCCTGGTGGCTGGGCTTACCACGGAGACCGCCAGGCCCATCCCGAAAGAGCTACATGGAAACACCATCTCCTCCGTCCCGTGGACCCACCACCCATGGGAGGAATTGTCGGGGTCAGGTGCGCTGTCAACTAGGTGGCGGTGAAGGCGAGGGGCACCGACGGACCGGACCCGAGCGGCAGAGGCTAGCACTGGGGACAGTGAACGTGACCTTGCTGGGAGGGAAGGAGCCGGAGCTTGTGAGGGAAGTGGAGCGATACCAATTACACCTGGTGGGGCCAACCTCCACGCACAGCACCGGCACCGGAACCAAACTCCTGGATAGGGGTTGGACCCTCTTCTTCTCCAGAGTTGCTCACGGTATGAGGCGTAAGGCAGGTGTGGCTATACTAGCTAGCCCCCAGCTGAGCGCCTCTGTGCTGGAGTTCACCCCAGTGGACGAGAGGGTCGCCTCCCTGTGCCTTAGGACTGTGGGGGGGGGGGGGACTCTGACTGTGGTTTGTGCTTATGCACCGAACAGCAGTTCAGAGTACTCAGCCTTCCTGCAGACCCTGAGTGGAGTCCTATTTGGGGCTCCTGCAGGGGACTCCACTGTCCTATTGGGGGACTTCAATGCACACGTGGGCAATGATGGACAAACTTTGAGGGGTGTGATTGGGAGGAATGGCCACCACGATCTGAACCCGAGTGGTGTTTTGTTGTTGGACTTCTGTGCAAGTCACAGTTTGTCCATAACAAACACCATGTTCGAACACAAGGATGCCCACAAGTACACCTGGCATTAGAACACCTTAGGCCGAAGAACAATGATAGATTGTGTTATTGTATCAGCCGATCTGAGGCCATGTGTTGTGGACACTTGGGTAAAGAGAGGGGCAGAGCTGTCCACTGATCACATCTGGTGGTGAGCTGGTTTCGATGGCGGGGGAAACCTCTGGAAAGACCTGGAAAACCCAAGCATGTAGTGAGGGTGAACTGGGTGTTCAAAGCCTCCATTGCTGAAGCTGCGGCTGGGAGCTGCGGCCTGAGGGCCATAGGTACCTCAAGGGGCGGTAACCCTAGGACACCGTGGTGGACAGCGGTGGTCAAGGAAGCCGTCCGACTGAAGAAGGAGGCCTTCTGGGATATGTTAGCCCGGGGGACTCCAGAAGCAGTTGCAGGGTATCGGCTGGCCCGGAGGGCTGCGGCTTCGGCCATGACCAAGGCAAAGCAGCGGGTGTGGGAGGAGTTCGGAGAAACCATGGAGAAGGACTTTCGGTCAGCACCAAAGTGTTTCTGGAAGACCATCAGACACCTCAGGAAGGGAAAGCGGGGGACCATCCAAGCTGTATACAGCAAGGAAGGAACACTGCTGACCTCAACTGAGGAGCACTTTGAGGAACTCCTGAGCCCAATAATCCACCCTCTATGATTGAGGCAGAGCCGGAAGATGATGGGGGGTCATCGTCAATTTCCCTGGAGGAGGTCACTGAGGTAGTCAAACATCTCCACAGTGGCAAAGCCCCAGGGACTGATGAGATCCATCCAGAAATGCTGAAGGCGCTGGGTGTTGAGGGGCTGTCTTGGTTGACACGCCTCTTTAACATTGCGTAGAAGTCCGGGTCAGTGCCAAAGGAGTGGCAGACTGGGGTGGTGGTCCCAATATTTAAAAAAGGGAAACAGAGGGTGTGTGCCAATTATAGAGGCATCACATTACTCAGCCTCCCAGGGAAAGTGTACTCCAAGGTGCTGGAAAGGAGGGTCCGGCCGATAGTCGAACCTCAGATCGAAGAGGAACAATGCGGATTTCGTCCTGGTCGTGGAACCACAGACCAGCTCTTCACTCTCGCAAGGATCTTGGAGGGGGCTTGGGAATTTGCCCAACCTGTCTACATGTGTTTTGTGGACTTGGAGAAGGCTTATGACCGGGTCCCTCGAGAGGTCTTGTGGAGGGTTATACGGGAGTATGGGGTGAGGGGATTCCTACTTAGGGCCATCCAATCCCTGTACACCCAGAGCGAGAGCTGTGTCCATGTCCTCGGCAGTAAGTCATCTTCCTTTCCGGTGGGGGTTGGCCTCCGCCAGGGCTGCACTTTGTCACCAATCCTGTTTGTGATTTTCATGGACAGGATATCGAGGCGTAGCCGCGCGGAGGTGGGTTTGCAGTTCGGTGAGCTGGGGATCACGTCGCTGCTATTTGCAGATGATGTGGTCCTGATGGCATCATCTGCCTGCGACCTCCAGCACTCTGTGGATAGGTTCGCAACTGAGTGTGAAGCGGCTGGGATGAGAATCAGCACTTCTAAGTCTGAGGCCATGGTTCTCAGCAGGAAACCGGCGGTCTGTCCGCTCCGAGTAGGAAATGAGTCCTTACCCCAAGGGAAGGAGTTCAAGTATCTGGGGGTCTTGTTCACGAGTGAGGGAACCATGGAGAGGGAGCTTGGCCAGAGAATCGGAGCAGCTGGTGCGGTTCTGCAGTCGCTTTACCGCACTGTTGTGACGAAAGAGAGCTGAGCCAAAAGGCAAACTCTCGATCTGCCGGTCTATCTTTGTTCCCACCCTCACCTATGGTCATGAAGGATGGGTCATGACCGAAAGAACGAGAACACGGATACAAGCGGCCGAAATGAGGTTTCTCCGGAGGATGGCTGGGGTCTCCCTGAGAGATCGGGTGAGAAGTTCAGTCATCCGGGAGAGACTCGGAGTAGAGTCGCTGCTCCTTTGCGTCGAAAGGAGCCCGTTGAGGTGGTTCGGGCATCTAGTGAGGAAGCCTCCTGGGCGCCTCCCTAGGGAGGTGTTCCAGGCGTGTCCAGCTGTGAGGAGGCCGCGGGGTAGACCCAGGACTAGGTGGCGGGATTACATCTCCGCACTGGCCTGGGAGCGGCTACAGATTCCCCAGGCAGAGCTGGTTGATGCTGCCAGGGAAAGGGATGTCTGGGGCCCCCTGCTGGAACTGCTGCCTCCACGACCCGACCCCGGATAAGCGGATGAAGATGGATGAATGGATGGAAATAAAAGAGAACGGGAGGGAGGGTTGCACGCTCATTTGTCTCCTCTCTGCTGTTTGTTGTCGCCGGCATTTCGGCCTTTGCCTTCTTCAGGGAGAGGGTCAATCACCCTGGGGGGGGCGGGCGCCGGGGTGTTGGTGGCGGGGGGGGGGGGGGGGGGGGTGGATGAGTGTGCAACTCTCTTTTTTGTTTTCAGTTATAAGTTCCGTCAGTCTGCACCTCTAAAAAGTTTTTGGGTGTGCTCCACCTTGTATACAGATGTGGGAACATAAGAATGTAACTTGACCCGCGGTATTCTAACAGGCGCTTTACAGCATTCCGCACCACCGCTCGCACGCCCATAGGGGCGCAGTAATACTACTCATTGACCCATTGATGTAGCTCATCTCGCACATTAGATGAGCCTACCGTTCTCAAACTCCTTGTTCTCTGTCTGGTTGTTATTTAATTATTACGAACAAAGCCTATCTATCTATAGTTTCTATCTCTGTAACTGTCGCCGGGTCTATATCTGTTAACTCATGTGTTGGGACAAGTAGAAGTTTAATATATTAGGCTAACTGAGTGTTCTCATATGGAACATGGCATCAGGACGAGTAAGATGGCTAACAGAGCTGACCGGAGATGTGTTTGAAATGGTTCACTCACTCCCTATTCCCTATGTGGTGCTACTCATAGTGAACTACAGTAGGACCCCACTCATCCGAACTTCAGAGATCCGAACCTCCCGGTCTACCGGACAGGCTTAAAAAATGTTTTTTTTATTTTTAGCCTGCAATCTGATTACTGGTGGGATTTTCATTACAATACTGTATCCTACTGTGAATAAAAACAGAACTGTATGTAGACCTACATGTTGCCTGTAGGCTGTAGCCTACTGTCACGTTTCATTTCTTTGTTACTCTAATGTCGAGCGCAAAAAGCAAACGAGTCTGCTGCGCGAGAGCTGCATTCCTTGGTAGCCAGCAAGCTGACAGCTAGCGCGTCAGCAACCTGAAGCAGCATCGAGTCATTTTTCGTTCCCAGTTAATGGACTTCAGGAACACAGACGTGTGGGCTTGTAGATTAGCCTATTCAACCTACTGTATTTGTTAATAGGCTAGGCCACGTTAGCTTACATCGGTTGTTTTAGAGACTTTCTTTTAGGCTACAATAGCCTAAGACACGACAACTTCCCTACTAACACAGTACGTAAAACTGACGGGACACATTGGTGTAATTGTGGTAACTTTGCGACGTCACCAGCAGCGGACCTAGCTGACACCTAGCTGACACTTGCCTTTTCAGTCGCAAAATAACCAAAATAGCCGTCCTCAAGTACTCTGTAAGGGAACGTAGCCGCCACTGCTGCTTAAATCCGTAACTACGATGTAATTAAATAACGTGACAATGTGGTTACATCACAGTCCCAATCTGACTTTATTGGAAATGTGTCACAGTGGGTCAGAACATTTGTAAATTACTTAGGTTTTAAAATAAATTTTGAAGTCATACAGTTACAGAATTGTAATAATGAGGAGAAATCCTGCATGTCTGTTTTGTGTGTAATTTCTCATTTACAGTTAATATTAACACTAAAGATTTGCAGTCTAGGCCTAATAAAAATAATGATAAAAAATATGCCTATGAATAAACTCCTAATTTTGCCACCTAAATGTGAGCAATGAACGCTGAGCAGTGAACGTAGAATGCAAGGCATTGGGCTACTTTCTTAGGTGACACAATTGAAGAACTAGACAAACAAGTTACACACTCTGTGCCAGTAGGTGGCTGTATGCACATTAAAGTTGTTTGCGATCTGCCACTAAACCCAGCGAAGAAGAAGGCACACTTGGAAACTTCCGCTCCGTTTGAAACAGAAATGATTGAGAAAGACCAACATGCTGTCTTTGTGTCGACAACACAGATCCTGTAAGTATCTCAATTTCAATGTATACATACATACTATGTATTTTGGTATCGTCCCAGATAAAACACCAACGTTATGTGCAAGCTACCCTTTTGTAATGATTATCTATATGCAGATGCTCTCTTTCCAATGTTAGCTAACTAGCTAGCCAGCTAACGTGATTAGCCTTTTTCTGTACATGGCTAGCTAAGTAGCCTACGTAAAATTACTCGCAATTATTGTTAAAACGTTCGCTTTTGTGTAATTGTAGCTTAAATTATAATGTTGGCTTGGCAACGTGAGAATATTTCAGTTGTGTACACTATAACTTTTATGAAGTGTTGTTGTGGGCCATTGTTTCCTAATTACGGGCAATGGTGGAGTCTTCTCAAGTCTAGCAGGCTCGCGCGAGCTCCTGCACGTTCGTACTGTTTCATCACTTGGAATAAAATGCGATAATTAGCTTACTCATTGATTTCGCATTAACCCACGACACCGTTAGTATGTGTTTGTTTTTAGGCATTCATTTTTCCGATTTTAACGTTAACAGAATACTAGAAGCCCCAACAACGGAGCTAGGCTAGCTAGCAGGATTTGTTATAGCAGCCATCTTGGCTTTTGGCACGTGGTCCTGTGGAGTGTGCATGTCAGCCAACGAGAGGGTCACCCACCCACTTTCTCTCTCTCTCTCCCTCTCTCCCCTCCCATGCTCTCAGTTGCCAACCTCCCAGTTCTTGTTTGAACTGAGCAAGAAGCAGGTGAGCGGTGCAGGAAGAGGCGCTAAGACGGGGACAGGCATGGCCAGGGGCAGTCCTGGGACAGCACCACAGGCTCTGTGAGTCTTGTTCAGTTGAATGCCCTCATGAGTATTAACAGAAGAGCACCATATACATATGCACACATACACTCTAACATGTCGCTCTCTCCTCAGCTCAGCCCAATGGTCTCTGATGGTTCTGTCTGGCCAGCCCTTAGGTGGAGAAACACCTGATCATCAATATAGGCAGGCACACGTAAGTACAAATGCACATACGTTTCCATAGACGGGATAAACAAATGGGAATATTGATATTGAGTTAGCGGTAGACATGTGAGATTCATAAGACGCATCACTGACGCCAGTGACGGCACAATATCAGGGAAATTGAGCAATTGCTTCCCTGTAGTGCAAACTTGCAAGATTCGCTCAGTTATTAACCCTTCTTGCCTTTTTTGTTGTTGGTTTTCTCTCTCCTCCTTCCTCTCTGTGCAGTTCTCCTGTGTGCTGAGCCGCTATCCCATGTATTTCCACTGCTGACAAGGTAGAGCTCAGCCCCATGCAGAAGTGAGTGATGAGGAGAGGGAAGATCATTTTCCCGTTTTTTTTCCCTCCAGTTTTAGGAACCGTCTCAAGAATGTGTTCCCCACTTTTATGCCTTTAAATCAGGGTTGGAGTATTCCAGGTGTGTGGCCATGGCCATGAACACCAGTAGAGGAGAGAACCAAGTGTCTCATTCTCTCTCCACAGTTTTGTGGTTGTAACCCCCCACTAGCTACATATTCATTCAATCTTTATTTAACCTCGTGAATCAATTGAGAGTAAGCTCTCATTTACAATGACGTATAATCACTCTATATTTGAACTTGTACTACAGGTGAGATAATCCTTTTTAATGGTCTCTCTCATTCGCTCTCCTAGCTGTGATGTTAGAGTTGTGCAAGACTTGGGTGTTCTCCTGCTCTGAGTGCCCATTCTCCTATACCTCCCAGATCTACCTCCACAAGCACATCAAGAGGAGCCATGACAACCTCTGTCTCTGCTGAGGAACACACAGAGCATTATGAAGTAGCCAGTGCCTTGGCGAAGGTGTTTGAGCAGCAGTCATCAATGGATTAACTCCCAAGACACAAGGAAGAGACAGCGCAACACACGCTATGACTCCAGTGACGAAGCTAATATAATAAAGTGCATTCAACAGTCCCAAAAGAGTACTACTTGAGTTGACTAATCTGAGCTAATTTACCTCTACTATATGTTCCAGTGCCCAGGCAGCCGGTCGGCAGAACTCAGACCAGACCAGCTATGCCAGGTGCCAGAGCCGGAAGGCCTGCTCTGCCAGTTATCAATGCAGGTATCCATGCATGTTTGTGTTGGTGAAATGTCTATGCATATTTGCACACTTACAGTTAACTCAGGACTTTCGGAAGACTCATGTACTCAGTTCACTAATTCGCTCATCTCACATCTCACTACTCGGCAGTAGATGTTCGTCCCGGGTCCTTTTTGCCAAGGCGCTGTGAGCCCAGGCCCTTCAGCCCTTCAGACGTCCAGGCACGAGCAAGATGCATCAGCGATTAGCACCCCGGCCAGACCAGGTCAGGGTCTGACATGTCTCATGTCGAGTTGATTCTTCCCCTTATGCCAGAATCACTACGCCGCCAGCACCATAGTTTCCTGCTCATCCCTTTATCCTCTGGTTTTCAGGTAGTTCTCTGATGCCATCGCCTGTGAGACCAACAGCTCCAGCAGTGTTGCCATCAAGCTCTGCAGATGCTGGTATGCTGAATTTTGTGAACTACTTCATGCTGCATGTAGGGATATACTTTGAGCTGAATATCCATTATGGGACCGTACAATTACTTATAGCCACATCTGTGTTTAATATCCAGACTTCCAGAGGATGATGTGTCAGCAGTTCTCCAGCGTCATGCAGAGTCTGAGGGAGATGGCACAGACAATGATGAGACTGGAGCAGAGGCTGGAGCAGAGACTGTCCGGCGAGTCTGCAGACAGCTATCGGGGAGCAGTACTGGATGACCTGCACCCTGCTAAAACGGAGGAGGAGCTGCTGGTCTTGGAGGAGCAGCTGAAGGACAAGGATCATCAAAGGAAGATGGTGAGTAACTTCAGGGCAGAACTTTGTTCCTTATTTTTGCAGGGAAGTGTTAAGGAAATGTAAAAGTAAATGATTGTCTTTATGTTTTGCAGACACGATATCTGAGCTTCATGCCATGTGCATTGAAACCATTCCCTTTTTGGTTAAAAGGTGCAGTTATGGCCTGTAAGCCAAGCACCACTGTGACGGAGGTGTCTGCCCAGCTGCAGGAGATGCTGAAACATGCCCCTGCTCGATTCAAAAAGGTATGTGATGTCAGGCAGTTAATTTTCTCGTATCCAGTGACATGGCACGCTTCCAATGAACGTATGCGACTTGCTTTTACAGCCATTTCATTATGTCCTTAGGCATCTGCTCCAGCCCAGCTGACCTCCCCAGCCCAGCCCCTGACCGCAGCTCCAGCCCTGACCACAGTGGAGTATTCAGATGAGGATGACCTCTTCTGCCCAGACCCTCGATTCAGATGTGGGTGACCCCCAGCCCGTCTCCCTAAACCTGCCTTTCCAGCCTGCAAGGATGGATGCCTTTTTTGTAAATAGTTTTTGTAAATTTTAACCTTTTTTTTGTGGGATACAACGGTCTGTTCCCGGTCTGCCTGCCACAGAATGCGCACTGTTTCATTTTTGTTTTTAGAACTTTTGCAATTGTCAGATAATCGGTTGCTAGCCAGAGCTTGTACATGCTTTTTTTTGCTTTTCTGGCTATGCGTAATGTGACAGACCGTAAACCTCATCCTTGTAAATATGTATACTTTTAATTTGTAATGTACTTTGTGTAATAAAATGTTCTAAACTGTTAATGGTGTTCAGTCTTATATTGGTTTGTATCATAATGCTTGCTGCTATATCCCCATATAGCATTAATTCGTTTTTGTACTGGTAAATGCTAAATATAGCCAGTGGTACTGCAAATGCTAAATATAGCCAGTGGTCAGTAAGTCACCATATTTGCACCGTGCGAAAAAGACGTGCAGACCAAGTCATATAAATACCTGTAAATCTAGTGTCAGCCAAGTGAGTTTATTACGGAAGTTCCTGCCCACGTTTTTTGCACGCGGCCGCACCGTATTTGCACCGTGCGAAAAAGACGTGCAGACCAAGTCATATAAATACCTGTAAATCTAGTGTCAGCCAAGTGAGTTTATAACGGAGGTTCCTGCCCACGTGATCACGTGCGTTCTTTGCACGCGGCCGCAACTTCTGAATGACGTGTCGTTCTTACGTAGCGTCTACTAAACGGCAGATCTCGCGTTTCCGTAAATGGCCGCGTAATTTCCGCACGCGGCGCAGACGAATCGTCACCTATAGCGGCCGTATGTAGAACGTTTGCGCAACCTGCGTGTGTTAGTAGGGTTGTCTGTCATTTCATTTATTTATTTATTGATTATCATTTGCTCTAATTGTTCTAATGTTGGGTTGTTTTTAGGCTATACCACTTTGTTCTGTGAATACAGTAGACTATCGATTCAGCGTACGCTTCACTTGAGAATTAAGTACAGTATTTGATCAAAGCATGCACTCAAGTGGAAATTCGGTTATTTTATTATAGGCTACTGTAGGTCTATTATGCTAGTCTATATGAGTTTAGTTGGCTATTTGATTGCAATTTTGATGCATTTTCACAAGTAATTAAGGGTATTTATCTGTCTATTATGAGTCTATATGAAACAAGTATACCACTTATTGAATTTGGTGCATTTTAACATAAGTTTCAGTCATCCGGACATTTCAGAGATACGAACGACCTTCGGTCCCGTTGGGTTCGGATAAGTGTGGTCCTACTGTACATAGGGAATGATTTAACAGTTTTAGGACACTACATGGAATGTCATTGCGTGAGATATTCATGACGCAAACAAGCAGACGCGCCGATCACTGATGGCAGCAGGTTGAAATATCAGGTAGTATTCAGGTTCCATGTTTAGTTGAATGATAAATCCTATATAAATGGTTGGAATTCTAATGATGTGCAAGTGTGATTTTGTCAACTTTAGTGATGTCTGCTAATAGCAGGCTGTGAAGCTGCACAATAAGACCGTGATAGCAAGTTAGCTCACGACAGCAGCTTCATAATATTAACGGTAGCTGGCGGTGGCTAAAAAGCAGATAGCTAACTTTACAATGATGATTCCTGTAGCTATTTTGATTTTCATGCTATTAGGTCAACTTCTGTTTCTCGGGCAGGAACGGAGACGAACTCGCATTAGCAGCAAAGCAGCTACAGGAATGATCTTAACATTAGCTACTGCTTTAGCCACTGAAAGCTACCGTCTTCTTCACTTCTCCTTCGGTAAAACATGACACCGTTGTATTGTGGTATTGTGGAGGGCTTAGGCAGAAGCAGGAAGAGAAACACGTCATGGGACCCTAAATCAGAAAAAATATGGAATGGTAGTGAACGGCGTGAGAAGCTATTGTAAGCTAGACTGCAACGTAAACAACTGTACCAGTTAGCTAACAACTATGTGAACTCAAACTCCTTGTTCTCTGTCTGGTTGTAATTTTAATTATTACGAACAAAGCCTATCTATCTATAGTATCTATCTCTGTAACTGTCGTCGGGTCTGTATCTGTTAACTCATATGGAACAAGGTATCGGGACAAGTAGAGGTTAAATACAGTAGGCTAACTAGCTAGCTGGCAGAGTGTTCTCATATGGAACATGGCATCAGGACGAGTAAGCTAGCTAACGGGGCTGACTAGAGATGTGTTTGAAATGGTTCACTCACTCCCTATTCCCTATGTAGTGTTACCCATAGTTAACTACATAGGGAATAATTGCTTCAGATATTCATGGAATGTACACACCAGTTAGCTAGCAACTACGTGGACACAGGCTGATCTACTATACGGAATTGGACCGAGGAGTGTTCTCATATGGAACTAGGCTAACACAGTTGTTTCAAGACCAGTAGTAACGTTTGTGGTTTCATTTTTGTCCTTCTCTTGGCTATACTCCGGCTATGTCCTTCTCTTCACTACTCCAGCCCCCACCTCCTACTCCCAACTCCTCCCTTCTCCCTGATGATTTCGCCAACTTCTTTGACAAGAAAGTTAACGATATCAGATCCCCTTTCTCCCCTCCCCCGGTCAACGCTCCATGCACGAAACTCACCCCCCCATCCCCACCCTCTCTCCACTCCCTGCTCCCCCCCTCCTCTCCACGCCCCACCTTATCCCACTTTTCTCCCCTCTCCCCCAACGAGGCCCTCAACCTTGTAACATCTAACCGCCCCACCACGTGCTCCCTAGACCCTGTTCCCTCGACTCTCCTTCAGTCTGTTGCACCCAAACTCCTTCCCTTCCTAACCCACCTCATCAATGCATATCTTGTATCAGGATGCTTTCCCTCTGCTTTCAAGACTGCCAGAGTCACTCCCCTCCTAAAGAAACCATCTCTCGACTTCTCTGATGTCAAAAACTACAGACCGGTTTCCCTTCTATCCTTTCTATCCAAAACGTTTGAACGTGCTATCTTTAACCAACTGTCTTCGTACCTCCACCAGAATGACCTCCTAGATCCCCACCAATCCGGGTTCAAGGCTGGCCACTCGACAGAGACCGCCCTCCTTGCAGTTACGGAGTCACTCCATGCTGCAAGAGCGAACTCTCTCTCCTCTGTCTTGATACTCCTAGACCTGTCAGCAGCATTTGATACGGTAGACCACCAGATCCTCCTCTCCACCCTCGAGGAGAAAGGTACAAAAGTGGGGACACGCATAGCTGGGTGCTTGGCTGACATCTCGGAGTGGATGACGACACATCACCTCAAGCTCAATCTGGACAAGACTGAGCTGCTGTTCCTCCAGGGGAAGGGCTGTCCGCACCGGGACCTGGCCATCACCATTGAAGTGAGTCGCTTTGGATAAAAGCGTCTGCTAAATGACTATAACGTCATTTGCCCATTTGACCTAACAGCCACCACGTCTTGACCCGACGTCAGTTACCGAGATAGATAGGCTACTGTAGGCCTAGATATAGGTGTTCGTAATAATTAAATTACATCCAGATGGAGAAAACATGTGTTTGAGAACAAGGTAATAATAATTAAACGTTATTTGTATAGCACCTTTCTTACAGATAAATTCAGCTCAAAGTGCTTTACAACAGAGCATTTAAATTAAAGAATGTAAAATTTAATGATGATTCATTCGTAGACTATAGGAGAAAAACACTGAGCCCAGCCTGCTAAATCTACTCAAAGACGCCACCTGGCGGTGGTGCATCACTAAAACGAAATAACACCCGTCTGAAATCCCACGATATTTCCAACGGGATTTCCCTGCCAAAGGTGAAATGCTGCAGCATGTGACATTTCTAACTTCCCACATCTGTATTTGACAAAAACAGGTTAATATACAAGCCGGTTTTCATTGCTAAATCAAAGCGGGGAGAGCCGGGAACATGCGTCTACATTTCGTGAACTTGTTCGTGGACGCGCGTAGGCCAGAAAAGCACAACTGCGCAAGTACAAAAGTCACCGGAAATAGTCAAATGACTACAAATTTGCCAAGATGGCGCGGTTCAATAGGGCTTCATTTGTGATAGCGCTCAGTGAATGGAGTGGCTGTATCCAGTTCTATTAATACATCCATGGAGGAGGCAACAGGAAATCACGTGACCTCTGCAGTTGACAGGAAATCGGACGTTGGTTGTGATCGTAACATTAGCTAACAATTGCATTACGTTAGCTAGATAGCCAAATAGAACTCCAAGTGTATCCCAATTTTTTTTTTTTACATCCGGTAAGCCTTTACTGGCTACATTCAACAAGAATAATTTTAATAAGAACTGTGGTCCTGAAAAAGACTCTCCTATCACCTCATAGGAGAAACAGGCTGCTTACAAAAAGGCTGCTTTTGCAACCTCCCTATCACTAAATCCCCCTCCCCCTCACACCAATCCCAACAATACTCAACCTCCCTATCACTAAATCCCCCTCCCCCTCACACCAATCCCAACAATACTCAACTCCCAATAACTCAGTTTGTGTTGATGTTTCAAAATTAGTGATTGGTGTAGGGTTTTAAGATATATCTCCTGCAGAAGTGACAAGCTTGTGCTCAGATGAGGAGCAGGCCTGCTGTATCAGCTGCTCACATTGATTGTTCCCTCTCAACACAAACACAACAAATTCTATCTGCAAGTATCAAACCATAGTCATCTGACCTGCAATGAATGTAACCTACTGTTTTTATTGTTGACATATTCATCAAATCCTTTTTTAAATTTTTTTTAACCCTGATGGAGACTTGCAATGGCAATAATTACAATGGGTATTATATACAATTATAATGGGTTCATCGCTGGGGTCGATCTCTGCCTCCATCATGGCGATCTTGAGGATGTCCATTGGAGGCCAGGTTAGGAGAAAGAAAGAGGGGAAAGAACAGAGAGAAGATAGGATCTGAGTAAACAAGTCCCAAATGTCAAATGCACTTTTTCAAGTTGCCTAGGACTTCCATCATTATACACAAATCAACTTGAACTTGAACAAGGTTCCTGATGTCACTGGAGAGAGAGAGTGCTCACCTGGCTTGCTGTCTTGTCTGCAGCCACTGGATGGTGGTCCTGCAGGGCGGGGGCTGTGACAGCTGGGTGTGGATGGGCCTGTGTTGGGAGGTGGGCCTGCAGGGCGGGGGCTGTGACAGCTGGGTGTGGATGGGCCTGTGTTGGGAGGTGGGGGCCTGCAGGGGCGGGGGCTGTGACAGCTGGGTGTGGATGGGCCTGTGTTGGGAGGTGGGCCTGCATGGGCGGGGGCTGTGACAGCTGGGTGTGGATGGGCCTGTGCTGGGAGGTGGGGGTCTGCTGGGGTGTGACCTGGGGCTTGGTGGGGGTCCCCGGGGTGGAGGGCTGGATGGAGAGCCCCCCTGAGGCAGACGCACATTTCTAACCATTACATTCATGTTGTCTATCCATGTAAATAAACCAGTACACATATTTGTACAGGTTGTTATCAATCAATTGATAACAATTAGTGAGCTAATGTAACCTGATTCAAACAGTTTGTACTCAAACGATATCCATTTTAAACTCAATTAAACTAATTAATTTACACAAATATTTTAATAACTGCTAGCTAGCTACATGACCTGCAACAATGATGCAACGAAACATCGCTAGCTAACATTAGCTAAATGCTTAGAGCCACTTGGCATAAAGTTTGATAGACAACACTGAATAAAACCTTAGAAAAGACAACAAACCTTTTAAAGTATCTTATCGCAGTATCAGAGGCTTCTCGGCAACAAGTGGACTAATAAAGAATAAATAAAGAATATCTTATCTTCTTCACTGGAATTAATGGCGGCTCGCAAACAACAAACATCTGACTGCACATCATGAACTGTCATTCACGAAAAAACTACCAGAAGATGACCTTCCTGTCAACTGTGGTGGTCACGTGATGTCCTATCAATTGTGGAGGTGCCTCTTGCGCATGCTCACAAAAAACAGAACGGATTTCCTGTCAACTGCAGAGGTCACGTGATTTCCTGTCAACTGCGGAGGCGCCTCTTGCGGAGGTCGGCCATTATGTCTGCAGCCAGATGCATCTTCATAAAGGTCGCAAGATAGCCTACTTCCGGGTGGACAACGTTCAATCAATCAATCAATCAAAGCTTTATTTGTATAGCGCATTTCATACCCAGAGGCAACACAATGTGCTTTACAGAGAACAAGGGAGGTGGGCATACGACCCACCCCTACATATTCCAGAGGGAAGCAAAAAAACAGTAATCACCCGGGGGCCAGATAAGTGAGCTGTAAAAATTCTTCCCTGACCCCTCTCAACAAGGCGATCAAGCAAGCTCCTGGAGTATGTTTGAGATAAGAACATTTATAAAGCAATAAATTACATTAAATTACATTTTCAGAGTAAGAGAAGCTAAAAAACAACATAGGAGAGACATGGCAAATACTGGTGTGTGTTTGCTATGGCCCAGGCCTAAAGCCGGAAGTGGGCTGGTGTATGTCTGTGTGTATGTGTGTGTGTGTTAACTAAGTGCTACGACATCCACAGCGGACACAGGGGTATCTATCGGACTCAGGGAGGTCTGCTGGTGACAGTGGGGCATCCACTGGACCTGGTTAGAAGATAGGAGGGAGAGAGAGAGGCATAAGGGAGAGGGAAGGCAGAACAGGGTTCGCAGCACACAGAGCCATAAAAGCAACACAGATATTAAACCAGGCAACCTGGAGCAAGCTCCTGGAATATATTTGTCTAATGGCTAAGAACATTTATAGAGCAATAAATTACATTAAAGTCGCACTGAAATGAAAAAAGCATTCTGTCCCATTTCGGTTCACATAATTGGTCAAAGTGTTCACCTATTCAACGATGTATGCCAAAAAAATTACAAAATTCTACTTTTGTTGTAATCTTATATCAAAGTATATAATTTCTTACTTCCTGGAAAACGGTAGGTCACGTGCAATGACGACAACAGGTACCTTAGATTTTAGGCCAATAATCTCACGACATCCAACCAATCAACGCTATCCTTCTATCGAATCTGTCTAAAGTTCTTAAAACCCATCCACTTGTCAATGCTCCAATCAAATTCCTCAACACATGTCCCGCCCTCATAGCTTGTTTGCGTCGGAAATACGTCAAACTACGGAAGTTAGATGATCTCAAACGTCCGTTTCAGTGCGACTTTAAATTACATTTTCAGGGCAAGAAAGGCTAAGAGCATCAGGTCTAGGCCTAAGCCGGATGTGGACTGATGTGTGTACGTGTGTACGTGTGTGTGTGTGTATTAACTAAATATTACAACATCCACAGCTGACACGAGGGTATAAATCGAACTCAGGGTGGTTTGCGGGCAACAGTGGGGCATCCACTGGACCTGGTTAGACGATAGGAGGGAGAGAGAGAGGCACTAGGGGAGGCAGAAAACGGTTACTGGCATGCTGAGCCATTGAAGCAACACAGATGTCAGAACAGAACAAGCCTGTTTCAGGGTAACCAGCTTCTGTACACTACTTGATATACATACAGTGGTAGAAGATTTTTAACTGATCTAGTCAAAAAGGATTTGCCAAGATTCGCTCAAACAGGTTAAGTCTGGTTTACTGAGAAAACATACGAGCGCAAGGACTTCAGGACAACGCACGTGAGTAGTTTATCCAAGTTAAGTGCCGCAGTCTGGTCTTGCTTGGCCTTATATTCAAGCAATACATAGGTATGGCGCTTCCAGGATGTGATTGGCTAAACCATTGTACACGTCATATTAAATGGCAGGCGTCATCAACAGTGGTCGAGAATACAGACACGTGACATGAGAAAAGGCGGTGATTTCTTGAAGGGACAAAGGGACAAAGGATGGTTATTCGGGAGCAGACAACGTCTAGGTGTCTCGACCTTCTGGAGAGGTCATCCTGTCTATGTGAAAGGTTGAGGGAAGGGGTGAATTACAAAGGAGGTGGTGAAACGTGAAACTACAATTTCTATGACAATTCCCCGGTTTGTGCCTAACGAGGCACATAAAAATATAGAAATATCAAATATAAACTCCAAACACAGTGTAAACATTCAGCTATGCTATACATGTGGAAAGGAAGTAATCTCTTTTTCTCCACTAGGTGGAGCAGAGTAAAAAAGGCCTGAGAATTTGATTATGGAACATTTAACAAAAATTAGATTATTTTCTCTCCACATGCAAATCATGCACCCAAACTCCTTGATTCAGAAATTTGACAGAAAACAAGGTAAAAAAGATGACATGATTACTAGTCTAAAAAAGGGACAACCATTCACCAAAAAACCTTGATTTAAAGTTTGACAGAAACAAGGTAAAAAGATGACATGGTATCCAGTGTAAAACAGTTGAAGTTCTGAAAAAGGGCAAAAAACCTCTTGGTCAATTTAGATGAAAAACCCAAAGAAATAACCCTTCAAACTCATTTATCAGCTCATGTTTCAACCATTGTAACTCTAAAACAAATATCATACACTTCTTCAAGATAATTTCAAAGTTCATTCACTCCTGTTGTGAACAATCGAATGTCATTGGGGAAACAAGGCGACTCCTCTTCTGGATCGCAGCTTCCATGTTTGCGTCTCTGAATATTCAATGTTGGTTCCAGTGTGTGCGTGTGTGTGTGTGTTTTGATGCAGTCATTGCTGTTGGGCTTGTCCACTGAATGTTCAATGTAGGTTCCAGTGTGTGTGTGTATGTGGTGCAGTCATTGCTGTTGAGCTTGTCCACGTTGTCATAACGACCACGAGAAGGAGGTGACCAGCAAGGTCACTCTCCGATTGCTCATCAGAGGAGAGGACAGTGTGGCGGCCCACTGCTTTGCTCTTGAGATCTCTGGTTCGGCTGCATGGACCGTCCTCTGCTGCTTGGACCCGCCGACAATGGCTCGCATGGACCCACAAAATCCTCTCAGCTACTTTGACAGCTATTCCACACAGGCCTGAATGCCATGGTCCTGATTGCTCCATCTTCTACGGGTAGGTTCACCCCGCTACTTCTACTTCTCTTCCATGTCTTCTGGCCTCTTCTTCTCAGGCTGCTTGTCTGCTCCCTGGTTTGGGACGCAATGGCTCTCATGGACCCACAAAGTTCTCTCAGATACTCTGGCAGCCGTCTGCGTGGTGAGTTGAATCTGGTACGGCCCCAGGTCACGGATCAGGACCCAATCCCCAGGCTTGGTGTGATGCAGGAACCCTTCTTTGGTCAGGAACCCCTCTTTCGTCAGGAATGGTTATCAGCAGTCTGTTGAAGATATTCTCAGAAACATTGTTAAAGGACAATGCTCGTTTTTGACAACCTGGACCTTATTTACGACATATTATAAGACGTTTGACTCACCGAGATCACTTTGGTGTAGTTCGGAGGCATGTAGAAGAAATTAAGAATCCAGCGCGAGCCAGTATATCCATGTAATGGCGGTGGTCGGGGCACTTAGAATGCAGTTTCTAAAAATCTATTTTCTGCCGCGAAACGGTTGTTTTCATCAATCTGTCTTGATGAATCGCTAGTTGTGCTTACATAGAGAGCATAGGCCTGTTGTGGTATTTCACATGCCTCTGTAATATGATCTTTAGAAACGTCTTTTATAATAGCAAAAATATAAAAATAACAAAATAATTATAATAAAAATAGCAAAGCTATTTGCTCCAGCACTAATGCGCACAGCGCGCAATAGTTGCTCCAGCACGCTGTGCGCATGCGTGCTGGAGCAAGTGAGGAAGCTATTTCGTGTCTAAAGACATTTCAAAAGATCATATTAAAGAGGCATGTGAAATACCACAACAGGCCTATGCTCTCTATGTAAGCACAACTAGCGATTCATCAAGACAGATTGATGAAAACAACCGTTTTCCAGAGAAGCATTTCTATAACATCTGACGATATTCTTCTGTCCAAAGCCGCTCCATAGTTTTATGGTTTCAATATTTAGGGACTTCTCCAGACTGGTTTGTCTGGACAGGCTGGTTTCCGGGTACAAGAAATGAAATAATTCATCAAATAATTCAGAACCGAACACTAAAGGAATGCAGCTTGTTTCCAGGTTAGCTTCAGTGTGATGGATGTGAAAACATGTTGCTTTTTCTCTGCCAGCCGGCCTGCCTGTGTGTCTGTCTGTTTGTGTACCTGTAAAGTCTTCCTGCCTATATAGGAGCTGGATAAGTGGGTGGAGGGGCATTGAGGTGCACTTAAGCTGTAATGACCACTAAGCCCAATAGGAGGTGCTACATATCCTCCTGCCCACCCCTTATGCCCCAGCCACAGTGCACACTTCTTCTGCTCCTGTGATCAGAATCACCTCACCTAGCAACAGATGACATGGTAAGAACAACTCTCACATAAAATCTGCCATTGGCTGATGAGAGATTAGGGAAGTGAAAGTGGAGTTGTGGGACTTTCCAGACCTCATGTCTTTCAGTGGAGGGGAAGCTGGAGGTAAACACCCTGCTGTAGCAGCACTGACCGGCCCTGAGATGAGGAACAGGACAGACCACAGAACATGGAACAGACCTCTGTCATATCATCACACAGTACAGAAACTCACACCATGGTCCAGGTTGAAGAATAGAGAAATGAACATTTATAAATCTAAATATCAGTCATTTTGAAGACATACAGACAGATAAAGCCATGTTGTTTTTATTTAAATTCAACTCTCTTTCTAGACATGTTCAATGTTATTCATTCACTCAGGGGGTGGTTGGGTTTCTAAGTACAGTAGTGTTTCACCAGGTACGCATATTACCATCAGATGAAGAGTTTCCTGCACCTGAAGGCTGTTGTTATGCAGATTACTGTTTTAAACTGACTGTACAAATGACTGTAATATAAACTATAACTAGCCTACAGCTGGTTGGCTGATAAAGAAGGTTGGACACATGGCCAGAATTTAAAGACTTCCTGTAGGTTAGACGATAGGTACTTTGCCACAGTCATTGTTGTTTTCAGGGGGGAAAACATTAGACATAATTCATCAAATAATTCAGAGAAAAAGACTTAAAGGTGCGATAGGTAGTTTGCTTTTGGCTTTATTTGGTAAGATTGGCATAATATCCTTTCAGCTATCAGTAACAGAAGTGCTCTGAGAATAAACTTGGATCTCCGTGTTTACCGCTGCCTCTGTATTTTGGATTCAAAGAATGCACCGCGCCCGAATGTATTGACCAATCAGGGTCTCTATCTGGTCACACCTACCAGTCATGTTTGGAGGGAGGGACTACATCATGATTGACAGGAGGAAGGGGCGGGTTCTTTTGAAAAAGATGACCAATCCGAGGCCTTGTTGACATCAAACTACCTACCCCACCTTTAAGGATTTTTGGTTGAGCTCCACAAGTCATTTTTTCTGGGAAGGCGCGTCCTACTCTCCAATTGTCAAATAAAGATGTTTGTTTGCTGTATCATTTGATTGATTTATGATTGACTGTTTGAATGATACAGCCACATCATTTGATTGATTTATGACTGATTGTTTGAATGATACAGTCACATCATTTGATTGATTTATGACTGATTGTTTGAATGACTGCTGTGAGGTGACAGTACTAGGTACTGCGCCACCTGTTTGAATGATTGTCTGTTTTGAATGAGGCAGGGGTATCATGTGATTGATTTATGATTGACTGAATGATACGGGTGTATCATTGTGTTCTGTGTAACGTGTAGGCTGACCTTTGATGCCCTCAGTACAGGTCCTAGCTAACCAAACACACGGAAATGATATTTTATATACTGTAACACTGTACACTGACACACGCACGCACAGACACACATCTTCTGGTAGCTCCAGAATACATGTTCATGATCAGCTTCCATACGCCCACATACCCTCCAGAATAGATGTTGTATAGATAGAAGCCTTCCTCTAATCTTTGGAGCTCTAAAAAATCTGAAGATATTCTTCTGTCTTAAGTCGCTCCATAGTTTTATGGTTTCAATATTTAGGGACTTCTCCAGACTGGTTTGTCTGGACAGCCTGGTTTCTGTGATACAGGATCAGTGAGATTCTCACCCCAACAGTTGATGTAAGTGGATAGGAACGTAGCCATAATCTTTCTTTGTTGTTGTTTTCAGGGGGTAGATTGATTAAATTATGCCTTTTGTCAGTACTTGAGTTATCATATTAATGTAAAAAGGTAAAATAATTAATTGAATAATTCCGTCATGCATTCTCACTTTTACATGATAGTCATTAGTCATCTAGTTCTACTATAACTGAAGCATATAATCAGCCACTTCCCTAATGGCATTATAGGCTTCATGTTATGTACTGTACACTTTCAAGTCCCCATCAATCTGATGATCATTATCTTCTTTTTACATAAAGACCTTTATGTGAGAGGCCTCTGACACCCCAACTCTATGTATTCTATCCCTGCGTTACCTGCTAAGTTCTCATCCACTGTGCATTTACACTACAAGCCTGAACAGCCATGTGAGCGTCTACCTAGATACAGATGATGAGGCTGGAAATGACTCATCTGATTGGTCCAAGGGTCCTCCACAAGAGACAATAGAGAGAGAAAATAAATGTTCAGTTCAGTGTATAATTCAAGTCTTCTCAGTTCTCCTCTCTGTGAAGAAATGACATCAACAACAATTACATGCTTTGCTTGATAAATACAACATTTTTGGTGGAAATACATCATTGTCTTTCATCATAATGTCTCAGGTTTGTAGTTTTCAGACAGAAACACTTCTCCAGATGCAAATGTTTCCAGAGCTTGCTCTTCGAAATCAGTCCCTCCCATTTTGTAAACATGAATCATTTTCCCGGTATCTCATTTGATCCCAAGCACACGGTCCATAAGCAGATACACACATTGTGGCATAGGCATGGCACGGATCAGCTCAGACCTTGTTTTGCTGAGGAAACCTTGCACGACTGGCCAAAATGGCTACTCAGGATATTGGTGATTTGGATCTAATTGGTTAATTGAGTTTTAAGTGGTCAGTTGATACCTGTGCTGTTCCTTGTGCTGCCCTATAAAGAGATATGTCTGTCTGTTGCTGTAACACTGTCAATATGGTTGGCATGGCTGAATTTAGGAGAACTGAGTGTGACAGCCTGAAGAGCCAAACATGATGAGTAAACAACGCTCTAACTCAATACAAAGTAAAACTGAATTAAATGTTTGTCAATGTTTAAAAACAATGCTGTATTTATATAAATGACTGTGTTCTGATTGAGAATGAACTGTTAGTGACCGACCATACAGTAATGATGAAAGTACAATGTTTGACCTCTGCCTAGCAACATGTGACATGTGTTTTTCTGAAGCAGAGATTGGTTTGTTTGGTTAAGAGTCAGTTTATTATCTGAGTGCTCTGCTCTCTTTCATCTAGTTGAGAAGTTGAACGCTGGAGGAACATGTCCTTGTCAACTGTGTTTTCCATTTGCATGGCTGTGGTTCTGTCCACGCAAAAAGCAGGTAGGCTACATTATCATAAACTACACACCGTGAGTCTGTATAATACAGTCTGTATAAAGTCTATGGTATTACCAGGTATAATTAGCTTTCCATCAATGCACTAATGACAGTGATCTTATTGTTGAATATTGTTTCATATAACATTTGTATTAAATGTTTCTGAATTGTTCTTTGACATGATTATCATGAATTATGAGAAAATAAAGTGTGTAATGAATTCAGATGAAAATTGTAATCATGCATTATTTATTTGTTCTTCAATATTTCAGGTGGATATGAGAACTACGCGGTGATGCACTGCTTATACTCTACAGAGCAACCGCATGAGTACATAAGGTCTTATATTTATAATAAGATTGAGTATATCAGGTTCAACAGCACTAAGGGCAGGTTTGAGGGATACACTGAGCTTGGTCTGCATAATGCTAAGATCTGGAATGATGATGCTGCTTTCATGGCTCTTATGCGAGAGCAGCTGGAGGTTGCCTGCAAGCCCTGCGCTGAGCTCCACCTCCCTGCCGTACTGGAGAAGACAGGTGAGCTGCCCTCCTCACCACAACAACATCACATCTCTCACTCACCAGATGATACGACACCTCTTTCATCTGTTCACTACAAAACCTGTAATGAAGCTTCTGTCTGGTGGATATAAAGCAACATAGACCTGATGATGATTAAATGATGATGTTTTCATCTTGTGTGATGGGAGGATGATATTGTTTTTCACCATTCAGAAATGGTGGACTGCATTACTGGTCACCTCTGGGACTAAGAGAGTTCTAGAAACAAACATGATGAATCTACACAGTTATATTAAAGATCAATAATAGAGTAGACATATTAAAGACCAATAATAGAGTAGACATATTAAAGACCAATAATAGAGTAGACATATTAAAGATCAATAATAGAGTAGACATATTAAATACCAATAATAGAGTAGACATATTAAAGACCAAAAATACAGTATATATAATAAAGACCAATAATACAGTATATATAATAAAGATCAATAATACAGTATATATAATAAAGACCAATAATAAAGTAAAGACCAATAATAGAGTTAATTAATAGAGAACAGAACCCTGATCAATATTATATGAATGATAGTGTTATATGAACTAATGTGTTGGTGTTTTTCCTCCACTATCAGTGGAGCCCTCTGTCAAACTTCGCTCAGTGACCCCTCTAGTGGCAGACACCCTGCCATGCTGGTGTGCAGCGCCTATGACTTCTACCCCAAAAAGATCAGAGTGACCTGGAAGAGGGATGGACAGGAAGTGACCTCAGACGTGATCTCCACTGAGGAGTCGGTCAACGGTGACTGGTACTACCAGTTCCACTCCCAACTGGAGTACACGCCCAGATCCGGGGAGAAGATCTCCTGCATGGTGGAGCACGCCAGCCTGGACAGACCCCTCGTGAAGGACTGGGGTGAGTTCACTGTCCAGCTGTTGTTAGGGTGTTGTCATGGTGTACTAGGGTGAGTTCACTGCTCAGCTGTTGTTAGGGTGTTGTCATGGTGTACTAGGGTGAGTTCACTGTCCAGCTGTTGTTAGGGTGTTGTCATGGTGTACTAGGGTGAGTTCACTGTTCAGCTGTTGTTAGGGTGTTGTCATGGTGTACTAGGGTGAGTTCACTGCTCAGCTGTTGTTAGGGTGTTGTCATGGTGTACTAGGGTGAGTTCACTGCTCAGCTGTTGTTAGGGTGTTGTCATGGTGTACTAGGTTGAGTTCACTGCTCAGCTGTTGTTAGGGTGTTGTCATGGTGTACTGGGGTGAGTTCAGGTGAGCAGGGTACGAGTGCTGTGTTGTGGCTGGGTACCTGAATGACCCTGACTGTGACTGTGTGTGCTAGCGTATGATAGATGGTGGTCTGTCAGAAGCTACATACAGGACAGCTACAGTGTCATCACATGCTAACAGAAGGGTCGTTTCTCCTTGACAGACCCGTCCCTGCCTGAGTCTGAGAGGAATAAGATCGCCATCGGGGCGTCTGGGCTGGTGCTGGGACTGGTCTTTGCTCTGGCTGGACTCATCTACTACCAGAAGAAGAAATCCAATGGTGAGTCATCAGCTGTGTGTAGAGAACATGTACAGTCTTCATAGTCATCTGTGTGTAGAGAACATGTACAGTCTTCATAGTCATCTGTGTGTAGAGAACATGTACAGTCTTCATAGTCATCCAGTCTTCACAGTCATCTGTGTGTTATGTACGCAGCACACTGTAAAATAATCATGATGTAAGAAAGATTCACTTATACATTGAGAGATGTATTTTTCAAGAATACTGCTCCTGTGTTCAGTGGATGGTGGCAGCAATGTTGATTTATTTGTTGAAATATCACATAGTGATTCTGTCACCTCTGTCTCTTCACCCTCTCTGTGTTTATTTCACAGGGCGGATGCTGGTGCCTGCTAGCTAAGGTGAGACTCCTCTTGTCACAGAAAAGTTTCACCAACTACTACAACTGACTGTGCCTGATGGTCATTGTAACGATTTTCTTTTATCTTCTCAGGTTTGCAGGTCTGTTTCTGAATCCACTGCTGAACTAGACCTGATATTAGAGCTTCCTTCTAACCAGAAATCTCAGTGTCACAATTTTCAACAACAAATAAGCCTAATTCAATGGACGCTTAAAGAAGTTTGACGCGCTGCCACTTACTTGATTGCTTGTTGCTTGTTTGAAGATCTGGATTTGTGAATGAATGTGTCAGGCTTAATCATAGTCAATAGTCCAAAAAAGGTCAGTCATAACTGAGGTCAAAAAGCATAATTAGATCTCTCAGAAATAAAATAAAATGTTTTCGCATTATAGCGGTATATCCTACGTTGCTTGCGGTTGAAAACCTATATCAGCTCAGCGTTCCTGTCTGCACAGCTGTGCCTCTACCTTATTATGTGAACGCCTGGTAGTGACGTCATCACATCATATCAAAAAACACAAAACTGCTCCTACATACCGGCCCCTATTGTTATGGGCAAAAAGCGTAAATAATAATATTCCAAAACTAAGAGCTATCAAACAAAAAATGTTCTGTCACGTTCTACGTGAGGGTGTGTGAGTGTGGGTCTTCACTGGCTGGCCGGAACCAGCAGACAGATCTTGTTGATTGGTCTCTCTATGAGACTGGTCTGTGTCTGAACCAGCAGACAGATCTTGTTGATTGCTCTCTCTATGAGACTGGTCTGCAGGGCCGTTGCTAGGAATTCTGGGCCCCCTTAAAGAATATTGGTGTGGGCCCCTACCCCTCCGACTTTTCGTCACCACTTTTTTCGACCCCTTTTAAAAAAAAATATATATATTATTATGTATAATTTAGTAATTATTTTTCAGTTTCTCTATGTTCTTTTTCCAATTAACCTCTCAATAGACATTTACTTGTGTTCTTCCTGTGCTTGGACTGTCTCTGTCTGTAGCAGTTTCATGACTGGAACTACTATGAGCCTCTTCACTCCCTTCACTCTGTTTCTAACTGGCTAGGACCTGGCTATGTAGACAGTAAGACCAGAACAGTGTCTTCTTAAGACTTGGGAATAAATCTATGTAGCACTGTAGAGTTTACAGGAAGCTGGCTAGGCGGCTGTTGATTAGCTAATAACCTCTCTTATTTCAAGAGCAAATACCCTCTCTAAAATAACAAAAAATAACTGAACAAATCAGCATTGAAACTGAAATCAACTCTATATGAATTTCTATGAATTAACAACACTATTTATTTATTTATTTATGTAATGTAACTGTTTCATACGTAGGCTATCTTAACCTGGATTACATCTACATGTTGCTATTCAGTACAGTAGTTCAGTAATAAGTTTAACTCGCCAACCAGTATCTATCTCACTCACTCACCATCTAAAGCATCTTCTGGGGGCTGGGGGTGGGTGTCTAGGTCAGACGAGGCCACAGCTGATTCTGTGAGTAGCAGGACATAAATGTTTTAAAAAGAAATCATGAATTAACTTAACACTATTTATGTATTTATTAACCATGAATTTCTTTATGTAATGTAACTGTTTCATATGTAGGCAATCTTAACCTGGGTTAACTTAAAGCTACATTTTGCTATTCATAGCAGTACAGTAGTTTAGTAATAAGTTTAATAGCCAACCAGTGTCTACCTGTCACTCACTCACCATCTAAAGGATCTTCTTGGGGCTGGGAGTGGGTGTCTAGATCAGAGGGGCCACAGTTGATTCTGTGAGTAGCAGCACATAAAGGTTTTAAAAAGACATGTCAACAGGACCGGCTAGCTAGCATAGCACATTATAATATAAGCATTCATGAGAATGGAAACATGTGTCCTGGCTGCTGCTACTGGATTTTTATGCATTTATTTGGACAGGAGGTATTTGCAAGTGTGCCAGCTGGCAAGCTAGCTAACAGTAGCCACCTCACTAGAACAGTGCAGTGGTTGAGGCTGGCTAGCGAAAGCTAGCGTACTAGAACTGTAGTAGCTGTCTAGTTAATGGTAGCTAACGTTATCTAGCAGCTAGCTTACCAGAACAGTACTTGACTGGTTGCTAGAACTGTATCTAGCTGTCTAGTTAATGGTAGCTAATGTGCTAACGTTACCTAGCTTAGCACGTTCTTCACACACTAGGCTAACGGCTCTCGTTGTCATGGTGAGACCGCGGGTGTCACAAACCAAGCCGTGTAGGGCCGCGACAAAGGAGGGGGACGCACACCAAACCAAGGATTAACAATAAGATTTAATTAAACTAAGCTCAAACAAGACATAAAGTACATAAATCAAACATGGGATGTCAGTTATCAGTGGTGTAAGTGAGTGCATGAGTGAGTGAAGGGTGTATGAATGCAGTGTTGAGTAGTGCGAAACCAAGTTCAAACTATAAAGCAAAGCAAAGCACTCGGTGTCCCCGGGAGGAGTAGCGAGCACCAGCAACTGAGCTCCCAGCTCTTCTTGTAGAGCCCTGACACACCGGGCCCAGGTGTGCCAGGTTAGCTGCTGACGGCCACGCCCACCTCAGGAACCTGCTAGGACAAACACTGAACAAGACTGTGAACACACACACACAGACAGGCAAATGGGGTAGGCGGGGCCGTCACACCTCCCCCCATAAGACAGGGACTCTACAAGACCACTGTCACCAGAGCAACCCAAGCGCAAAACGAAAGAAAACGAACAAAAAACAAACACAGCTAGCCCAACACAGGAGCCCGTGACAATGCGTCTGCCACCACATTGTCACGGCCCCTGATGTGGCGAATGTCCAAATCATGGGACTGCAAAAATAGACACCACCTCACCAGCCGCTGGTTCGGGCACCGCAAGGAGTGGATGAAGGTCAGGGGGTTATGGTCCGTATAGACCACAACCGGAGTCATCCCCCCGACATAAACCGCAAAATACTGCAGGGCCCAGATTAATGCCAGTGCCTCCTTTTCGATCACCGAATAATTTAACTGGTGGCGATTAAACTTTCGGGAAAAGAAACAAACCGGCCTGGAAACCTCGGTGACATCGGCCTGCATCAGCACAGCCCCCGCCCCCACATGACTCGCGTCCACCTGCAAGACAAAAGGTCGATCAAAACGAGGGGCAGCCAAAACAGGAGCAGAACATAGCAGAGACTTTACGTTGCAGAAGGCCTCCTGGCACTCAGTTGACCAGACAAACTTAGCCTCGGCCCTTAACAAGCTGGTCAGAGGCGCCACCACAGTGGAGAAGTTTCTGCAAAAACAACGGTAGTACCCCACCATCCCAAGGAACCTCATAAGTTCCTTTTTAGTGGCAGGCTGCGGGAACCGTTCCACTGCCTCCACTTTGGCCTGCACCGGGGCCACCTGCCCCTGGCCCACCACCTTGCCCAGGTAGGTTACAGTAGCACAAGCAAACTCACATTTGGCAAGATTTACCGTAAGCCGGGCAGCCGCCAACCGGTCAAACAAAGCTCTAACCCGCTGCATGTGCGTAGCCCAGGTGTCACTGCAAACAACAAGGTCATCTAGATAAACCGCACAGCCGACCAACCCCTCCACCACACGGTTCATCAGCCGCTGGAAGGTGGCAGGTGCGTTCAGCAGTCCAAACGGCATAACGGTATAAGAGTACAGCCCAGATGGTGTAATAAATGCTGACACTTCCTGTGCACGTCTGGACAGAGGGACCTGCCAGTAGCCCTTCAGGAGATCGAACTTGCTGACATACTTCGCAGCCCCCACCAGGTCAATGCAGTCCTCCATACGAGGCAGCGGGAAAGAGTCGGGCTTAGTCACCTTGTTGACCCGCCGGAAATCGGAGCAAAACCTCAGGGACCTGTCACTTTTAGGCACCAAGAGAGAAGGAGATGCCCAACTAGATGCGGATGGCACAGCAAGGGAGTTATCTACCATATATCTAACCTCAGCATCTAAACGCTGCCGTTTCACCGGAGAAACCCTATAGAAATGCTGACGGATAGGCTGTGCATCCCCAACGTCAATGTCGTGCACAATCCAGTCAGTACAAGAAGGCACATCACCAAATAAGCTTGGATACTGAAGAATGAGCGCCTCAAATTCCACCGCCTGCCCCTCAGTGAAATGGCTAAGCAGCCCCCTCAGGCGCTTGAGGGCTGCTGAATTATTCAGCCTACCAGACAACAACCCCCCATCAGGCTCAATAACAGCCTCGTCCGTATCCACCCCCGACACCACCCCCGCCATACCATCCCCCAAGGCAGGGCTCACCACTGGCAACCCCTGCTGGTCAGTGCCGGGTGCTGCACTATAGTAGGGCTTAAGCAAGTTCGAAAGGAACAGTTTCACCGACTTTCTACGCCCAGGGGTGTCGATCAAATAGTTCCGGTCTGAAACACGTTTGACCACAGTATACGGACCACCAAACTTAGCCTGGAAGGGCGAACTCACCAAAGGACAGAGGCCAGAACCTGATCTCCTACACTGAACTCCCGTAACTCAGCCTGGCGGTCGTACACTCTTTTCATCCGTACCTGTGATTCAGCCAGCTTTTGCTTCGCCAACTCCCCTGCAACATAAAGCCGATGCCTGAACCCATTCACGTAGTCAATCAAGTTGGAGGGCGGACTCGTCTCTTTCCACCCATCACTAAACACAGCCAACGGGCCGCGGACAGTGTGACCAAACACCAGGTCATTCGGGCTAAACCCAGTGCTTTCCTGTATCACCTCCCGCGCCGCCAAGAGCAACCACGGAAGCCCCTCCTCCCAGTCCCCACTCATCTCAGTACAGTACGCCCGCAGAAGGGACTTCTGCGTCTGGTGAAATCGTTCCAAAGCCCCTTGGCTCTGAGCATGGTAGGCTGACGACTGGTTATGCCTAATGCCGAGGAACCTCAACACCTGTCCCATCAAATGGGAGGTAAAATTGGATCCCTGGCCGCTCTGGATGACTCTGGGAATGCCAAACACAGATATAAACTGCGTCAGGGCCTTGACCACTGACCGAGCTGTAATTGTACGCAACGGAAACGCTGCCGGGTACCTGGTGCGTTGGCACATAACCGTAAGCAGGTACTGACAGCCCGACTTCGCACGGGGCAGCGGCCCCACACAGTCAATTAGTAAATAACCAAATGGCTCATCAATCGCTGGTATTGGATGCAACAGAGCCAATTTCATAGCCTGGTTGGGCTTACCAGTCAATTGACACGTATGACAGTTCCTAATGTGCAGGGAAACGGCCCCGCCTACCCCATTTGCCTGTCTATGTGTGTGTGTGTGTGTGTTCACAGTCTTGTTAGGTGCAGGAATGTGTATACATAATATATTATCATTCTTAAGTTAATACTTTTGGATTCATCACAAACAAAATCACAGGCAGTAATGTAGGATCGATGCGATCCTACTAACAAATACTGGGTTGGGTTGATATTTGATCGCAGATGCGATCGCATATGACCACGAAATGAAATGATTTCAAGTTGAACAAATGTTTTGAGGGTAACACAGAGAGTTCTGATAATGTAAAGGGGATTTGACTCAGCCAAAATTAATTTACACGAAGGCCTACAAGAAAAACATGTACAATTTACAAATTGATTTAAAAAAAGCCCCACGCCCACAATAGTAAGAAATATGTTTTCACGTCAACGTAATGTGATGTCACAAGTGCTGTCCCATTCCTTGTTATACCATTTCAAGCCCTTGCAGCCTCTCACACTCAACCACTTCACCAGGTGACGTCAATAAGTCTGTGAGGGCTCAGGGCTTGAGGGTTTAGGGGGGACATTGGGATTGGGCCTGTGAACACACACACACAGACAGGCAAATGGGGTAGGCGGGGCCGTCACACGGGCAACTGACCGACCGTCTTAACAACACAGCTACTCTCACCTTTCTAACATATATATATATATATATATAATAATATAATATAATACCGTCTTAACAACACAGCTACTCTCACCTTTCTAACATATATATATATATATATATATATATAATAATATAATATAATACCGTCTTAACAACACAGCTACTCTCACCTTTCTAACATATATATATATATATATATATATATATAATAATATAATATAATACCGTCTTAACAACACAGCTACTCTCACCTTTCTAACATATATATATATATATATATATATATATATATATATAATAATATAATATAATACTGTCTTAACAACACAGCTACTCTCACCTTTCTTGTGGGAAAAATGCTTATGGGCTGCCTCTGCTGCCTTTTCTCCTGGCCTCTCTCTCCACTCTTTTCTCCTGGCCTCTCTCTCCACTCTTTTCTCCTGGCCTCTCTCTCCACTCTTTTCTCCTGGCCTCTCTCTCCACTCTTTTCTCCTGGCCTCTCTCTCCACTCTTTTCTCTTGGCCTCTCTCTCCACTCTTTTCTCCTGGTCTCTGTCTCCACTCTTTTCTCCTGGCCTCTCTCTCCACTCTTTTCTCCTGGCCTCTCTCTCCACTCTTTTCTCTTGGCCTCTCTCTCCACTCTTTTCTCCTGGCCTCTCTCTCCACTCTTTTCTCCTGGCCTCTCTCTCCACTCTTTTCTCCTGGCCTCTCTCTCCACTCTTTTCTCCTGGCCTCTCTCTCCACTCTTTTCTCCTGGCCTCTCTCTCCACTCTTTTCTGGTGCCAGGATTATATGGGCTTGATGTTTATGATTGAACGTTAGGCTATTAGTGCTAGTATTTGACAGTCAGCCGGTATAGTGATGTTAATGTCAAAAGAGGTGAGACTTGCCAGCATGAACCATGGCATGGACCAAACCATTTAAGAAGGGGGTTATTGCTCAGGAAATTAAAACTTTTTAAATCTGTATTGCATTATTTGTGGCTTAATTTGAATTCTGATGCAGCATTAGTGTGACTGATCTACATGCAGATAACTTCTTCATAGAAAGAGGGACCTCTTGTTTTTTGTGGGCCCTGCTTGCTTGTGGGCCCTTATAATCATCATCACCTTTCACCGCTAAACGGCGCTGCTGGTCTGGTCTGAAGCTTCACACTCCTCCCCACTTCTCTTTGATCAGGATTAGTGCTCACCACTTCTCTATGATCAGGATTAGTGCTCGCCACTCTCGTGGTTACCCATGATCCTCTTGGAGAGTTGGTTGGAGTTGCTTCAATTTCCACATCATCATCCATGATCGAGAAGGAGCAGGATGAAGATAAAATCTTATTTTTACCTTCCCCCTTATTCAAATGAGCGTAGCATTGCTTAATGGTCAACCCATCCCACCAACAAGCGCAATGCAAAATAAACCAAACCAAGCATATATACGCATAAGATATATAATACATGAATAATAATCCAAGGTCAAAACCCAACTATGCATTTTCATAGAGTCTGAATGTTCTATATCTATACATTTTTTTAATAGAAATATTGTGCTACAGTGCTTTAGTTCATTATTCAAAGAGTTCCATAGTAATTATCAGTGTCTGTAACTCAATTTGCTCTTTCAATTTCAATAATCCAGATTTAATAAATAATATATTTGTGTGTTCCCGAAAACTTGCTTTATGAATAATTCTGACCGCTCTCTTGTGTAGAATGTACAATGGATTTATGTTGCTCTGATATGTATTACCCCACACTTCCACACAGTAGTTGATATATGGCAATAGGCCTGAACAGTACAGTGTTGGCATTGCATTGTATTTTTGCATTATATTATATTAACTTTGTTTAACACAAAAATACTCTTTGACATCTTTTTGTTTCCATGTCAGACCATCATCTAATGTTACTCCCAAAAATCATGGTTCAGATACTCTTTCAATATTGCTTCCATCTATTGCCAGTAACACATTTTCATCATTTTTTCTCTTACCAAAAATCATACTTTTTGTTTTCTTTAGATTGAATGATAACTTATTTTCATCAAACCATCGTTTAAGTTTGACCATTTCTTGTTCAATTGTATTTGCTAAAGTTTTTAAATCATGTCCAGAAGTATAAAAATTGGTGTTATCTGCAAAAAAGTACAAATTGCAATATCTTCGATACATCACAAATATCATTAATATATAAAATGAAAAGTTTAGGTCCCAAGACTGAACCTTGTGGAATCCTACATTCAATCCTCATATGCTCTGATGTGTCTAAATAGCTGCTTGACCAGTCTAGGACCATTGCTCTCACACCATAAGTACAGTATGTAACTTTGAGAATAAAATAGAATGATCTATGCTGTCAAATGTTTTTTTTTAAATCAATAAACTCCCCTATTGTATACTTCTTACTGTCTGAAGCTGTTGCTATGTCTTCTATGATATTCATCAGAGCTGAAGCTGCAGAACGTTTGGACCTAAACCCATACTGGCTCTCACTCAACACTATTCTTTTCAATGAACATATCCAGTTTTTGTACAAATAGTTTTTCAAGCACTTTGGAAAATTGTGACAGCAGTGACACTGGTCTATAGTTAGTAAAGCTATGTTTATCTCCTGCTTTGAAAAGTGGAATAACCTTTGCTACCTTCATTCTGTTTGGAAAGGTCCCTGTGTGGAAAGAAAGATTAAAGACATACAGTAACAGAGAGGTTTGATGATACAATCAATGGTCTTTTTCACAATTATCATGTCTATCCCATCTATTGATGTTTTACTTTTCAATTTCGTTACCATGGACACAATTTCCCTTTCGCTGACATCTCCCAGAAACATAGACTGTAGCACTTTGCTTCCCTCTCTCCATCCACCCTGTGCAGCCCCATCAGTGGGGATTTGAAGTTAGCCAGCCTTCGTTATGAAGCCCTTAAAACAAGTGTTTTCAATCACAGAAGAAGCAAAGGGTTTTTGATGAGGAAGATGCAGGAGGTGCTGGGGCAGGTGGAGGAGTGGGCGGGGAGGTGGGGGGTTTAGGTTGTCGGTGGAGAAGCCGAAGATGGTGGCTACGATCGTTGTTGGTGCCGAGAATATTGTCGTCGTCATTCGTCAGCAACAATCCGATCGTAGCGCAGAGAATGTGAGCCGGAGAATAGCCAGTCTGCGCGCTGGCCTGTGCGCATGCGTGCTGGAGCAAGTGGGGAAAGGCGTGTAAAGATCATATTACAGAGGCTAAAGACCTCGTATTTGAAAACCACTACAATGCCTCGCGTTGAGGAATATCAACTGTCGATTCATCCAATCTGATTGATGAAAACAACCGTTTAGTGGCCGAAAATGGATTTTGAGAAACTGCATTCCCGTTGCCCCGTCCGACGCAATTACATGGATATACTGGCTCGCGCTGGATTTTAAATTTCTTCTACAGGCCTCCGAACAACACAAAAGTGATCTCGGTGAGTCAAACTTCTTATAATATGTCGTAAATAAGGTCCAGGTTGTCAAAAACAAGCATTTTCCTTTAACGTTATATCTTCGAAGAAAAAGAGGAGCAAGCTAACGTTAGCTGTGTGTGGCCATGGTCCAAAATTAACCCTAGCCATTTACTAGCCAATGGCTGGCTGCTAAAAATCTATTGGTAATGGATAATTTACCAGCCAGTTGACTGGTAAGCCTAGCTCCTTTCAGGACTGTTACTAAGGGGCTAGGTGAAAAAAGTTCGTTTTGGACCCTTCTAGTACATTACTACTGTTATGCACACACTATAATATTGATTGAGGATCACATGTGAGACCAAGATAACATGCTAAATAATAATAAGAG
The DNA here is from genome assembly GCF_949987555.1 of Borostomias antarcticus. Lineage (NCBI taxonomy): Eukaryota > Metazoa > Chordata > Actinopteri > Stomiiformes > Stomiidae > Borostomias > Borostomias antarcticus. Next base: position 4,886,024 of record NC_140257.1, on the reverse strand, counting down.
CAAATTGGACACAGACACTGTCATTGACAGAGTGTCAGAGAAGAGTGAGCTACTGAGGAAACTCATAGTAAGTTGATATGAAATTGTTGTTATTATTATAAAATTATTCATAATAATGTAGCAGCTTTTTAGACTGAAGATGGTGTGATCGTGTGACTCATTATTACCCCCCCTCCCCTGTCTCTCAAACGATGCCCGGCCCTAACTTGTGTGGTTCATTGTCCATTGTTGATGAGGGTATTCAGAGGGCCATGCAGCCTTTTCCACTAAGTAAGTATACAATACATGCAACTATGTTTTTATATTTTCTAGAATCTGTCATTTAATCATTTATAATTTAAAAATGATCATTGATCATGTCTCATCTCTCTCTCACTCCCCCCCCCCTCTCTCTCTGTCAGGATATTATTGTTGAGGGTATCCAGAGGGTCATGCAGCCTTTTCCAGTAAAGATAAAGGTATTATGATCATGTAATTACCAGTACTGTGATCAACTCAATCAATTATAATGTCTCAGTCTCACCTTTCTCTCTGTCTCCCCTTTTCTCCCTCTCTCTCTATCAAAGGTTGCCCTCATTTGTTTGAAAAGAAGCACTTTGCTTTTAACTGGAGTGGACTTCACAGGCATCTTTTTTTATGTAAGTAGTGAGTTTACAATCTATGCAACTGCTTACATTTTCTAGAAGATATTGTTACTATCTGAATCTATAGTTGATCTCACTTATCGTGTCTCATCTCTCTTCCTCCCTCTTTCTCACTCAGGATGCCATTGTTGATGAGGGTATTCAGAGGTCCATGCAGCCTTTTTCCAGTAAGTAAGTATAGGCCTACAATTCTCGCAACTCTGATCATCTGAATCTGTCATTTAATCATGTATGACTTATCATTGATCATGTCTCATCTCTCCCTCTCTCTCTCTCTCTCCCCCCCTCTCTCTCTCTATCTCTCTCTTTCTCTCTCTCTCTCTCTCTCTCTCTCTCTCTCTCTCTCTCTCTCTCTCTCTCTCTCTCTCAGGAGATGCCATTATTGTTGAAGGTATCCAGAGGGCCATGCAGCCTTTATTACTAAGTAAGTATCAAATACATGCAACTATCTCTCTACATTGTTCTCAATTGAAGATACTGGACCAGTACTGTGATCATTTAACTCCATCAATTATCATTCTCACCTTTCTCTCTTTGTCTCTCCCTCTCACTCTTTTAAAGGTTGCCTTGTTTGAGGAGGAGATCTTTTCAGCCCAGTGGAGTTCACAGGCAACATTTTGAGTTACTTGTATACTTTGTACATATATTTCTATACTTACATTTGAATAATAATAATAATAATTTAATAAATTATTTGAAATTATACTTTGACTTCTATCAGAGCTTTTTCTTTGACAATTTCTTGTACTTCTACTGTAACTGTTACTTCAGTATGGAGATAGTGTACTCCACGGCCACGTCTGACCACCAGGGAGTCAAGAGTGAGTGAGTACACTCGTCCATTTGCACTGGTACACTTGTCCACGGAACTTACTCATCTTTGTAGTGGTTTGGGGAAATAGTACGGTGGTATTGCATATTTAAAGGGGCCGCAAGGATTTCGTACTGGTGGGTGGTGTCCGACCGATTGTAGTGGGCCGGTCTGGGCCAAAAATGCCAGGGCCGATTTTTTGTCCCAGTCCAGCCCTGTTAATAACCTAAGTACACATTTCCACTTCCAGAGCATCGCCATCTAGTGTCTCAAGCATGCAGTACCCAAGTGTTTCCTTCTTTGTTTTTTGAACATATATTTATGTGTCATGGTTATCATTTCTGTTGGTAGTAGGTTCCATGGGTTGTTGCAGATCAGAACAGTACGCTGGTGCAGTAAGTCACTATCATGCTAACGTATACCCACTGTCTCTGTTCAGTTTGAGGACAGCGAAGACGACTTTGACAGGTTCGACACGGACGACGAGCTGTCGTACCGGCGCGACTCGGTCTACAGCTGCGTCCCGCTGCCCTACTTCCACAGCTTCCTCCACATCAAAGGTGACGACATCCTCTTCATGGATTCGCTGGTTGAACATGATGAGTTTTTCACCTACATACACCGTAATCTACAGATCACACATGAGCTACGAATCACAGTTGACTGTGATATTATCAAAGTTACATTCAGTTGCGAATTGGATTCTCAGTGCTGTCTAGAGATGGAACGGCATGAAAATTTCACATCACGATTATGGAGACCAAAATGATCATGGTTATCAGTATTATTGTGGTATTGTTAAAATGTGCTGAAAATGTTAAAAAAACGACTGCTAGAAACTGAAATCATTTTCATATTGAAAACCACAAATAAAATTAGCAGCACCAAGCAACTGTTGTTTGCTTAAGCATTAAAAATAATGTGTCTTGGAGAGTGTTGCTAACTTTGGTTGATGCTGGAGAGCATTTACAGTGAGTTTTTCAAAGCAAAAAATTCAAGCACTGTTTTAGTGATCATTTTATCACTAAAATGTAATTGAATTTTATCCCAGTTGATCATTATACCGGAGCTGTCATTTCAAATCTGACTGAAAGATCATTTTTAGGGTTTAGTAGGTATCCACTAGATGGCACTGCAGTCATTAACTAGACAATTGCATGTGAATGCTGAGCAGCTGAATGGAATAGCAAAAGCATTGCTGAAAATGCATGAATGTGAAAAATCTGAAATGTCAAATGCATCACACCTGAATGGTTGAAAATCCTGGAAGCTGAAAAGCCTGGAAGCTGAAATGTGAAACTGGCAGAATTGGAAGCTGAACTGCATTGCCTAAAGAAGCTAAAAACTGAAATACATTGCTACAAAAGGTGGAAGATAAACTGTAATACTGTCAAAGCTGAAACATGAACTAAATGATGGAATGTATTGCTAAAAGCTTGTAAGATGGAGAACCTGGAAGCTTAGCTGAAATGTGAAACTGCCAGAATTGGAATTGCATTACCTAAAGAAGCTAAGAACTTAAATACTTTTAAACTTTTCAACCTGAGTAGTTTAAGCCTTTAGTCTTTAGCTTGAAAGATGAGCAATAGAGTAATACTGTCAAAGTTGAAAGATGGAATAAATGATGGAATGTATAGCTTAAAAGCTTGGAAGCCTGTCGGGGACAGTACAGTGACCTCTGGGCAATCTCTATGCACCAAACGGTGAAGACCGTGTGTCTCTAGCCCACATGGGCTGAGTTCTGTGGTCCATGGCGTGGATAGTGGCGTGGTGGAAAGACTGCCCCCTTGGGTCAGAGCTGGTCGGGGCAGTGCATTGACCTCCGGACAATCTCTTTGCACCCACTGGTGAAGACCGTGTGTCTCTAGCTCACTCGGGCTGAGTCGTGGGGTCTGTGGCGTGGATAGTGGCGTGGTGGCAAGACTCCGCCTCCTTGGGTCACAACCGATCGGGGACAGTACAGTGATCTCTTGGCAATCTCCATGCACCCACCCATGAAGACTGTGTGTCTCTAGCCACCTCAGAGACTGTGTTGTGAGGTCCGTGGCGTGGTAGTGGCGTGGTGGCGAAACTCCACCCCCTCGGGTCAGAGCAGGTCGGGGGCAGTGCAGTCATGTCCGGGCAATCTCCCTGCACCCACCAGTGAAGACTGTGTGTCTGTAGCTCACTCAGGGTCTTAGTTGTGGCGTTTTTGGCGTGGATAGTGGCATGGTGGCGAGACTCCGCTCCCTCAGGTCAGAGCCGTTCGGGGACATTGTAGCCCTCTCTGGGCCTCCAACAGGCACCCAGCGGTGAAGACCGCGTGTCTTTAGCCGCCTCAGAGGCTGTGTTGTGAGGTCCGTGGTGTGGTAGTGGCGTGGGAGCGAGACTCCACCCCCTCTGGTCAGAGCTGGTCGAGGACAGTGTACTGCTCTCCGGGCCACCCACATGCTCCAGGCCACCCACATGCACGCAACTGTGAAAGCTGTGTCTTTAGCCAACTCAGGGGCTGAGATGTGGGGACTGTGGCGTGGATAATGGCGTGATGGAGAGACTCCGTCTCCAGAGCCAGTCAGGAGGAGGTCAGTGATTGCCAGGCACCCCTCATTGGAGACCGTGTGTCTATAGCCCACTCCGGGGCCGAGCAGTAGCTGTGGAGGTTTTGTATGGAAGTTGAAGTGAGAAGCAGTTGCAGTGAGAAGTAGTATGTGTTTGTTATAAGTACAGCTAGTACTACACTGAAAATTGATTTAACCACTCGTCATAACTCATGGTTTTATTGAGTTCAATAGCTGAAAGAGGAGAAAAGGTATTAATATGAGTTAACAGCCTGAAAAAGAGTGTCATTCTGAATATTTCTTTGAATATAAGGAAGGAAGGAAGGAAGGAAGGAAGGAATATGAATGCTACCACAGTAGTCATAAAAGGGTGCCTGTACAGAGAGCGTGCGTGTCCCCAAATTCAAATCCCAACTGACACTGTGAGCATCCTCTCATTCACTTCAATGGAAAGGCATGCCGGCTTCAGACAGCTCTCTCTCAAAAAGTATGAAGGTCACAGCCTAGATATTGACACCGTAGGAATCTGGAGAAAATGCTGAACATTTAAGGCTATATATGTCCGTGTAGCTTAAAAACTGTAGGCATGGCGACGAGTTAGAAAAAGGGTACAAATGCAAAATTAGCAGCTCAAAAGTTAGTGTGGGCCCATACGTTTCAATGGAGAGCGCAGTTGCCGAACAAATCATCATACAGCGAAAACTGTAAGTCACACAGCTTAGATACTTATATTGTACGAATCAGCTTAGATACTTATATTGTACGCACAGTTGTGTGAACATTTTGATATAAAATATGTGTGTGAGCTGTTAAAACTGTAGGCATAGTGACAAATTAGAAAAAGGGTAAAAATACAAAATTAACAGCTTAAAAGTTAGAGTGCGTTGCCATACGTTTCAATGAGGAGCACAGTTGCCGAACAAATCGTCATACAGCGAAAACTGTAAGTCACACAACTTAGAGACTTACATTGTACGAATCACCACAGTTGTGTGAACATATTGATATATAATATGTGTGTGAACGTCCAAAACTGTAGGAGTGCCAGCAGTTTACAAAATGTGTGAATATTTTCAAAGCAACTGCTGCCACCACTCTAAAAACATAATGATACTGAACATTCCACCAGCTTCTGCAAGCCAGCCCACCCAACTATAAAGAACTGGATAACAATAGTGTGAATGTTTACAGCATTCACACTAACAAGGCCAAGACCATGAGTAGTGACAGTCCCCCAGCAGGTAGAGGCCCTGTCTCAATACTCTCAGGACCAGGTAGAGGCCCTGTCTCAATACTCTCAGGACCAGGTAGAGGCCCTGTCTCAATACTCTCAGGACCAGGTAGAGGCCCTGTCTCAATACTCTCAGGACCAGGTAGAGGCCCTGTCTCAATACTCTCAGGACCAGGTAGAGGCCCTGTCTCAATACTCTCAGGACACACTCCCCCTCTTCCTAGTAGAAATCACTGACCTGTGAAGTATAGCAATCATGTCAGAGATGACCTGGAGGCCAGAGGAAGGGAGCAGGGGAGTTGGAAAGGGTTCAGAGTGGGTTTGGCTGGGTACCCCCCCACCATGCCCCCCGCCCCCCCACGCCTGGCTGCTCCCCGTCTCATGAGGGGCTCAGAGGAGCAGATGGAGGTGTGGAGCGTGACCTTCCCCTTCACCCTGGCTCCCCTCCATGACACTCTGTCTCTCCTTTATTCTGAGTCAGGAAAGGATCCATCTCCTCATGGTCTCTCTCTCTCTCTCTCCCTCTCTCTCTCCTCCCCCCCCCCCCCCGCCCCCCAAGGCGGTCTGATGAACACGTGGCGCCGGCGTTGGTGCGTGCTGAAGGACGAGACGTTCCTGTGGTTCCGGGCCAAGCAGGAGGCGCTGAAGCAGGGCTGGCTCAACAAGAAGGGCGGCGGCTCGTCCACGCTGTCCCGCCGCAACTGGAAGCGCCGCTGGTTCGTCCTGCGCCAGAGCAAGCTCATGTACTTTGAGAACGACGGCGAGGACAAGATGAAGGGCATGCTGGATATGCACGCCGCCAAGTAAGCCTCCCCTCTCCCTAGTGCCTCTCTCTCTCCCCCGAACTTCTAACCAGGTCCAGTAGATGCCCCCCGTCACCCGCAGACCACCCTGAGTCCGATAGATACCCCCATGTCTGCTGTGGATGTCCAGCACAGCCACTAACCCTGTCATCCTCCCTAGTGTCTCTCCCTCTTATACTCTTAACACACACACACACACGTACACACACACATACACCAGTCCACTTCCGGCTTTAGGCCTGGACCTGTGCCCAGTCCCCCTTCCCCTCACCCTAACCCGGGTCCGTATCCTTTTCCTAACCCCACCCTACCCCCGACCCCTGCCTCTACCTGGACCCAGGCACACTCACACTCACACACACACAGACACACACCAGTCCTGGGCTCAGATCCCCTCCCCCTCACCCTAACCCGGGTCCGTATCCTTTTCCTGAGTCTGGGGGTTGAAGTTTGAGCGGCGCCTGATTCTTCTGTGTTGCAGGGAGATTGTGGACAACACGGGGAAGGAGAATGGAATCGACATCGTGATGCGGGAGCGGACCTACCACCTGATCGCAGAGTCTGCCGAGGACGCCAGGTACGTCTGCATGACAGCACAGGGACAATACGTCCCATTCGTCATGGACAGACACTATGCATTATGTTGCCTTTGTTCGTTTCACCATTTTTGTGTGTGTGTGTCTGGCGTGTGCACACATGCGTATGTGATTGGTGAGCCGATCGCGATAATGGCCGCCGATTGGCTGACGCCCTCTCCCTGTCTCTCTGTGATAGTCTGACACCCTCTCCCTCTCTCTCTGATTGGCTGCAGCCAGTGGTTCAGCGTGCTGAGTCAGGTGCACGGTTCCACGGAGCAGGAGATCAGGGAGATGCATGACGAGCAGGCCAACCCCCAGAATGCCGTGGTGAGTCCTGCACCTACAGGGTTTAATACTGTTATGGGCGGTTTCAGAAAGCGTGTAGAGTGGGAAGGGAATGGTTTTGTACTGTTGGGGGAGGGGGTGGTTGTGTGTGTGTGTGTGTGTGTGTGTGTGTGTGTGTGTGTGTGTCTGTGTGTGCATTCATGTTTATAGTCTCTCTTATAAAGGTTTATCTCTCCCCCGTCTCTCTCTCTCTCTTTCCTCTCTCTCTCTCTCTCTCTCTCTCTCTCAGGGAACCTTGGATGTAGGGATGATAGACTCGGTCTGTGCCTCAGACAACCCTGAGAGGTAAGAGTCATCACACTGCAGTAACCATGAGTACATCAGCTACCATCACACTGCAGTAACCATGAGTACATCAGCTACCATCACACTGCAGTAACCATGAGTACATCAGCTACCATCAGCAATTCCTCACTAAGGATGTCCAGTACATAGATGACTGATGAAATACCTCGCTTTCACCAGAGAGCGCCAGAGGGACGTACATGTTTTTCCTTTGTTGTTGTTGTTGTTTTTGTTGTTGTTGTTATTGCTGTTGTTGTTGTTGCTGTTGTTGCTGTTGTTGTTGTTGTTATTGCTGTTGTTGCTGCTGCTGTTGTTGCTGTTGTTGTCGTTGTTGTGATCAAATCTAACGTTTTGTGTCCCCGCCCCCCAGGCCCAATTCGTTCGTGATGATCACGGCTAACAGGGTGCTCCACTGCAACGCCGACACGCCGGAGGAGATGCACCACTGGATCACCCTGCTGCAGCGCTGCAAGGGGGACGCACGCGTCCAGGGACAGGAGTTCATCGTCCGGGGTCAGGACACACACACACACACACACAAACACGCAGGCACGCACACACACACACACACACACACACGCAGGAACGCACACACACACACACACACGTAAAATTAGGGTTTAGCCTACAGCGGATCAATGGTCAGGGTTAGATAGCGTGACTTTATTAACAGTGTGTTCTTGTGGGCGACGTTAGTATCGGTGTTTCTTGCGGCCTGTTTGTGCTCGACCTCACTCTCCCTGGGTCTGTCGCCCCTCTCTCTCTCAGGCTGGCTCCACAAGGAGATGAAGAACAGCAGCCGCGCCTCCCTGAAGCTGAAGAAACGCTGGTTCCTGCTTACCCACAATTCTCTGGACTACTACAAGAGCTCAGAGCGCAACGCGCTGAAGCTGGGCACCCTGGTGATCAACAGCCTGTGCTCCGTGGTGCAGCCGGACGAGAAGGTCTTCAAAGAGACGGGTCAGAATGTGCTACGTGCTAACATGCTAACATGCTACAGTGTTTCTACGCAACGACACGCTGTTAGCATTCTGCGGCGTTTTACGACACGCCTCTCATGTTATTGTGTGTCACGCAATTAGCATGCTAGTCACACAACGCCGTGTTATTTTCATGTAACGATATGCTTGTATGCTAGTATGCTACGTTAGAGTGTCTGATTAAGGAAATGCTACGTAGAACACAATCCATCCAGCCTTATTGAGAATCGGTGGTTTAAACAGACCACGCCCCCTCATGTCCTAAATCCTCGTGCCCCTCCCCCAGGTTACTGGAACTTGACCGTGTACGGTCGCAAGCACTCGTACCACCTCTACAGTAAGCTGCTGAACGAAGCCACGCGCTGGGCCAGCGCCATCCAGAACGCCATCGACACCAAGGTCCCCATCGACACCCCGACCCAGCAGCTCATCCACGACATCAAGGTAAAGAGGGCGATCACCATCCATCATGGGATCATGTTCTGATGCTCTGTTAGTCATGTCTACAGAGACCTGGTCCGGGTGATTGTTAGTTAGTTAGTTAGTTAGTTAGTTAGTAAGTAAACTATATAAATAAAGTGTATTTTGTTAGGGTTTGGTTTGGGACCCAGGCGCAACAGGAAAGGAGGAGGCAAGGAACGGTAAAGCCCGGAGGGGCGATTTAATAAGATCACAAAGGGGGATGTGGTAGTCGTACAGCCGATGGTCAGGCAGGAGCGGGGTTGTCGTACAGGCGATGGTCAGGCAGGAGCGGGGTTGTCGTACAGGCGATGGTCAGGCAGGAGCGGGGTTGTCGTACAGGCGATGGTCAGGCAGGAGCGGGGTAATCGTACAGGCGTGGGTCAGGCAGGAACTGGAGAGATGAGGAGGGGAGGCAGGGTGAGTGAGAGTAATCACAAACGGGGAACGGGAAAAAACACTACAAAATACGGGTAAGGAGATTGTAGGCTAGGCTATACTTTACCACAAGAGTTTATGGTAAGATCTGGCGATGAGTGGAGTGTAGACCAGGTTCTTGTAGAGGTTGAAGGTGATTGCAGAACGAGGGACAGGTGTGGTGATGATAATTGGAAACCGGTGAGTAGAGCCGCGCCCGCGTCATCGTCGGAGACGAGCGCGCCGTTCTTGTCTTTGCGCACGGGCCGATGTGCTGGGCATGTCGGGATCCGACTCTTCGTCACCGGAGAGGGAGGAGACTGCCGAGTCCGCGGAGCTGGCCGGAGACGGGGAACGCCCGGCAGTGGGGGGAAACTCCGGAGAGTCAGAGCGTTGTATGCCCGGGCCGATGCGACGTGCGGTAGAGCGCGTAGGACGCCCCGAGCGCGCAGCGGGCCCAGAGGGGAGAGAGGGAGGCGGTTGTGGAGGCGAGGGCATGCGAGCCGTAACAGGACCCCCCCCCCCGAGGGGAGCCACCTGGCGACCGACCGGGGGCGTCAGGATGGGCCCGGTAGAAGTCCCGGAGGAGAGACGGGTCCATAATGAGCTGCCTGGAGATCCAGCTGCACTCCTCGGGACCGTACCCCTCCCAATCCGCCAGGTATTGGAAACCCCGACCCCGGCGGCGCACCTTCAGCAGCCGCCGAACCGTCCACTGGGGATGCCCGTCGACCATCTGGGGAGGCGGAGGAGCCGGGGCAGAAGGCATGAGGGGACTCGAGGAGACAGGCTTGACCTTGGACACGTGGAACACAGGGTGTACCCGCATGGAAGCAGGGAGCTTAAGGCGTACCGCAGCTGGGTTCAGGACACGGTCGATCTCGAAGGGCCCAACGAAGCTCGGAGCCAGCTTCCTGGAGGGGACCTGGAGCGGAAGATCAGCGGTGGAGAGGTAGACACGTTGACCGGGCCGATACGCCGGAGCAGGAGTGCGGCGGCGGTTGGCCCCGCGGCAGGAGCGCTCGTTGGAGCGGAGCAGGGCCCTGCGGACCTCCCTCCAGACACGGCGACAGCGGCTGAGGTGGGCCTGGACGGAGGGGACGGAGGCCTCCGACTCCTGGAGAGAGAACAGCGGGGGCTGGTACCCGAGGGATGACTCGAACGGAGACCTGCCAGTGGCAGCGCTGGTCAGGGCATTGAGGGAGTATTCGACCCAGGGTAGGTCCTTGCTCCAGGAGGTGGGGTGGAGAGCCGACACACAGCGGAGAGCGGACTCCAGGCTCTGGTTGGCCCGTTCGGCCTGGCCGTTGGTCTGCGGGTGGTAGCCAGAGGAGAGGCTGATGGTGGCGCCGATCTCCTTGCAGAAGGCCCTCCAGACCTGGGAGGTGAATTGAGGCCCACGGTCCGAGACAATGTCTCCGGGGAGACCGTGGAGCCGGTAGACATGCTGGACGAGGAGCTCAGCGGTCTCCGCAGAGGACGGGAGCTTGGGGAGCGCCACCAGGTGAACCGCCTTGGAGAACCGGTCCACCACGGTGAGGATGACCGTGTTGCCCCTGGAGGGGGGAAGACCGGTGATGAAGTCCAGGGCGATGTGGGACCAGGGACGGCTGGGGACCGGGAGAGGACGCAGGAGGCCAGCCTCGGGCTGGTGGGACGCCTTGCTGCGGGAGCAGACGGGACAGGCGACCACAAACTCCCGGACGTCGGACCTCATGGAGGGCCACCAGAACCGTCGGCTCAGGAAGGAGAGGGTGCAGTGAACCCCGGGATGGCACGCAAACCGGCTGGCATGGCCCCACTGGAGCACCCGGGACCGGACCGAGTCAGGCACGAAGAGCCGGCGAGGAGGAACGTTGGCCGGACTGGGTTGGGCGCGTTGGGCCTGCCTCACCACTGCCTTGATGTTCATGGTGACCACCCCTATGACACGCGAGACCGGCAGGATGGTCTCAGGCTCCGCGGGGGGCGCCTCGGGCGCGTGGAGGCGGGACAGCGCGTCGGCCTTGGCGTTGCGGGAGCCAGGCCGGAAGGTGAGGGTAAAATCAAACCTCCCGAGGAACTGGGACCACCGCGCCTGGCGGGAGTTGAGGCGCTTGGCCGCCCGGATGAAGGTCAGGTTCTTGTGGTCTGACCAGACGAGGGTGGTGTGTTCGGCGCCCTCAAGCCAGTGGCGCCACTCCTCCAAGGCCCCCACCACCGCCAACAACTCCCTGTTCCCGATGTCGTAATTCACCTCAGCTGGGGTGAACCGGCGGGAGAGGAAGGCACAGGGGTGCAACTTCTGGTCCTCCACTGACCGCTGGGACAGAACAGCACCGATGCCTGTGTCCGATGCGTCCACCTCGACCACGAACTGCCTGGAGGGGTCAGGATGGAGAAGGACCGGGGCGGTGGTGAAGCACTCCTTGAGCGCGGAGAAGGCAGCGCTGGCAGCCGGTGTCCAGACGAACGGACGCAGGGATGAGGTGAGGTGGGTGAGGGGAGCTGCTACCCGGCTGTAGTCCCGTATGAAACGGCGGTAAAAGTTAGCGAAGCCAAGGAAGCTCTGAAGTTGCCTCCGGGTCGTGGGTGGAGGCCATTCGACCACGGTCTTGATCTTGCGGGGGTCGGGTCGCGTCAGGCCTCCCTCCACAATGAGCCCCAGGAACTCCACTGACGAGGAGTGAAAAGTGCACTTCTCCGCCTTAATATACAGGCGGTTCTCCCGGAGACGCTGGATGACCATACGGACGTGTTGGACGTGCTCCTCAGCGCTCCTGGAGAATACCAGGATGTCGTCCAGGTAAAGGACCACAAAAACGTCCAGCATGTCCCTGAGCACGTCATTCATCAGCGCCTGGAAGACGGCGGGGGCGTTGGTGAGGCCAAAGGGCATGACGAGGTACTCGTAGTGGCCACGGGAGGTCTTGAAGGCGGTCTTCCATTTGTCCCCCTCACGGATACGCACCAGGTGATAAGCGTTCCTGAGATCCAACTTGGTGAAGATGGTGGCACCGATGAGGGGTTCGAAGTTGGAGCTCATGAGGGGGAGTGGATACTTATTCTTGACCGTGATGTTATTGAGCAGCCTGTAGTCGATGCACGGCCTCAGATCTCCTCCCTTCCTCTTAACGAAGAAGAACCCCGCTGCCACCGGGGATCGAGATGGTCGGATGAGACCCTCGGCCAAGCACTCGGAGATGTAGGTGTCCATGGCTGCTCTCTCCGGGAGGGAGAGGTTGTAGAGACGACTGGCTGGAAGAGGGACGCCAGGGTGGAGCTCGATGGCGCAGTCGTAGGGTCGATGAGGGGGGAGTGTGCGGGCGCGCTCCTTACTGAAGGCCTCCCCAAGGTCGTGGTACATCGAAGGGACCGTGGAGAGGTCCGGAGGAGCGGGACAGGGTCGGTCAACCCGAGTGGAGGTCTGAGCAGCTCGGAGGCAGCGGGCGTGGCAGGCGGTGCTCCAGCTGAGGATGTGCCCCGAGCTCCAGCAGACATGAGGGGTATGGAGTTCCAGCCAGGGCCTTCCTAGGATGAACGGAGCGTCGGGAGAGTGGATGACGAAGGGGCGGATGTTCTCCACGTGGTTTCCCGAGGCTGTGAGGGTGAGGGGCAGGGTCCGGTGAGTAATGGGACCCATGGGATGGCAATCCAGAGCGAAGGCCGAGAGGGGCCTCTCCAGAGGGGAGATAGGGAGCGCCGCTTTGTGGGCGAACTGGACGTCCACGAAGCTCTCGTCAGCACCGGAGTCGATGAGAGCAGGGACGGAGAGCGTGTGCCCCTGCCAGGCGAGGGTGACAGTGAACCTGGCGGCACGGGTCCGGGATTGGGGATGGATGAGCCGGCTTACTTGATACCCCCTGGCGAGTGAGCCTACTCTTTTTGCCGTCCTGGGAGGTGCAGAGGAACAGGAGTCGACGGCGTGCGCTGGGCTAGCGCAGTATATGCACAGTCCGTTCTGTTCCCGGTGCTCACGCTCTGCAGGGGTCAGTCGGGTCCAACCCAGTTGCATGGGTTCCTCTCCAGCGGGGTTAGGGGGGGCGAGGGAGGCCGGGG